>NW_028301601.1:1515151-1818181 GCF_987345545.1 Pholcus phalangioides
TGATTGCGGGGGTCGATATTTTCTTGACAAAAACAGACCCGTGTATAAGCCAACCCCCCCCCCCTTTTCCGAATTTTTCCACAAAAAACAAAAAAACTCGGCTTATACACGGTATCTATTTCATTAATTCTAGTACTTTTCTTTTATTAATTCTGGAATTGTCTTTCGTTAATGATAAAATTAACACTTTCATTATTTTTTGGAATTTTATTAATGCTGGAATTATCGCTTTCATTAATATTGGAATTATCTCGTCAATGCTGAAATGATTTTTAATTTATTGTTTTAAACTTCTATTTACGCCATAAGAAAATAACGGGAAATTGTGTGCGTTTTCACAGAGTCACGCGATCTTCCGACAAATGATGTTACAGACAACGTTCTCAGACTGCCAACACGAAGGCCGCTGAAGTCTTACTCCCTCCAGCTCGATGGTACAAACCAAAGCTGTATTAAAGATCCTAAAGATTATAACCTTGAGCCGCTTTGGTGCAAACATAGTGCGTCCGCATTGCAGATTCCAAAAACCTGCATTGTCTCCGATTGGTTAAAAAACCTAACTTTTTTAGCTTGAAAATTGGTTTTTTAATCAATCGGAGATGACACTGGTTTTCGGAATATGAAATACAGACGCACTATGTTCACACCCAAATGCAGGAAACCTTGGCAGAATTGGCATCTTGATGAATTCTACAAAAAAAATCGGAACATACACAAAGGTTTTCTATAAGTTACAGTAACAACGTGGAGGTTGACGTCACAGCATGACGCAAATGACACCATCAAAAGCGAAAGTTGAAGAGGGAAATTTCTGAGAACAACGATTGGCGCAGAAGCACAAAATTCTCTCAGAAAATCAACGTTATGGCACAGTATGTAGCAGGAAATTGCTAATGGCACAGCAATCCATCCCTAGTGTAAACCAAGTTTCATTAATAGTGATACTCATTACAGCAAATATAATGTTCATCACATCATATCATATATATATATATTTTTTTTTTATGAATACATTGAAGCCAAGTTCATCATTTTCTTAGTTGTTTTCCAAAATCATCAATAAAAACAAATTTAATAATTGAAGTAATTAATAATTAGTTTTCTAAATTATGCCAAAAATCAGCATGACATGCTATTCCGTTGTAGCCAGATGACTGATTAATAAGTTTCGGGAACTGTATGAAAATTTCTCAGGTGTAAACTTTCTTCACAACACACAAACATGGTCAATAATAATAAACATATTTCGTTCATGTTTCTAAACTATCTGGTGTTGAGTAAATTTTTTGGTATGAAGTTTATAAGCAGAATTTAATGAAGAATAAAGTAATTTGATACACATTTTTTTGATCTGCTCTCACATTTATATTGCATACAAAAATTAATGACTGGGAGCAGGAAAACCCATTCATAAAGGGTTTTTCTACAGTACTAAGCATTTTATTTTGTTGTAAGGAGCGAGATTGCAAAATATAGAGCTTTAAATGCTAGAGTGAGCCATGCATATGAGAATATGGAAAAATTACCAGCATTAATAAAATGTAATGGCTAGGGTTAATTTTAGATTGATACAAGTAATCCTTAAGGGTGATACAAAAAAAAGGACAAAACTTCATGAGATAGTAACACACACCAAATCTATCATCACAGTTTACCACATCAAAATGAAACGTAAAGGCATTAAAAGACACTCTCAACATCATTATGGTTAATTGCAATTGAAACATTACCCTAACATTAGTAGTAAAATACTTAGTACCCCTTAATATATACCTGCTGAAAATAGAAAATCTACTTCATTAAAAAAATATATGGCATTTTGAAGGGGGTTTAGTGATTTTTGCTACACAACTTAAGGGTTAAATTTGAAAAGTCACCAACATTTTGACAGCTGCTGGAGGAGAGTGCAATACGCCAGGTCGGTTCAAGGAAGTTGGACAATCCCTCCACAATCAATGTGGCATGTGCATTCAGGTTGGTGATTCCTCTTTTGAGCCATCTTTGTAATTGTTTATTGAATGTTATTTTGCAACATTCTTGTATTTTTCAACCTTACACCCATTGATTTCACTGTTAAATGCCCTCTCACACCTTTATGTTTCTTTTCAACCTGGGTAAACTATATAAATGTTTGGTTCATACTATCACCTCATAAAGTTTGGCCGATCTTTTATGAATCACCCTGTATAAAAGTTGAGGGGGAAAAAGTATGCGAGTTCAATTCAACAAAAATTGCTTACATACTCAGACATCTTCCTCCATACTGCTGATAAAATGCTACTGTATGCTCCAGTAATTATACTATCAAAGTAACAGGGCACAAGATACCGAGGAATTTGGCTTAGATTTTGGAAAACATTCCTAAACCACTGGCCAAGCTGAAAAAAAGGAAAAGCCAGAAGTGATTGGTTAGAAAAAAAATAGACAGCTAAATAAAAAATGAAAAATTCTTTCACATCACATGCCATTATAATGATACGAAAAAATGTTACTTCAAGTGTAGATTGATGTAGCATCAGCCTATCAACTATGTACATGGGCAACCAGTCACCTTCTCGCAAATTACCACATATAGGATGGCCAAGATCATCATTAAGATGAATGCTCATGAGCTCTGACATGATACCTGGTGTGATAAAAGATAAAAGAAGTAAATCAACAGAAGATTAATACATGAATATCATAGCTATAAAAAAAAATTATAATAGCCACGATGTAATGCAATTCACAGATTGCTTAACAGCTTTAACTCATATTTATATTCAAGGCAACATGTTTAAACAATCCAAAGAAAATGACAAAAAAAAAAAAGAAAAAAAAAAAAGAGTCCAATAAATCTCAACACATTTTGGCATACAATGAGTCATTTTTGAAGGGATGATGATTAAAAAAACAACCATATGATCTTGTTGACCTAAAGTCCCATAAAGAGTAGAATGATTGCACTTCTGATGAAGCTAAATTTAACAAAACTACCATGTTGCAATTTCCTGTTGCTTGTGATTTCTGCTTATAGCCAAATCTCACTAAAGCTGTTTAGAGTCAACAATAAAGATTGAGTTTGAGCACATAAATATTAATGATTTTTATCACATTAAATATTTAATCCATAATATAATATATATATTTAATCCATAACCTATCCACAGGGGTGGGAAGGGACAAAGTCCATTTCGGAGCAGTTTTGGAGCAGCAAAATATAGGATTCGGAGCAGATATTTATAAATTGGAGCAGCGAAATTAACAATATTTTCGTTAACCCTCACCCCTTTTCAAAATAAAACAACTGCACTGTCTTTTGTTATCAAACATCTTCATCAGCTTGTTTTGTTTTTGGTGTTTCAGGCTTTTGACACCTTGTTTGAAAAAGCGGCCGTCATAAAATTTTTCGTACCAGTCTATTTAAGATGATTTTTGCTTACTGAGGGCACTATATGCTGTCTGGAACAGCAGCCCTTCAAATGGGCTGAACATTTTCTAGTCTTTATAGATATTAATTTTCTATATCAAGGTTTCAATTTGTTTATACTCAGAAAGAAATTGTTGCAAAATGGGAGAGAATTTCGGAAGAATCAACACGATGGGTGGCGATTCAGCACTCATTATTTGGCGAGATTGGCGATCTGACACTCGTTATTTGGAGATATTGGCGATCTTACTCGTTATTTGGAGATATTGGCGATCTTACTCGTTATTTGGAGATATTGGCGATCTTACTCGTTATTTGGAGATATTGGCGATCTTACTCGTTATTTGGCGATTTAACACTCATTATTCTGCAACATTGGCGATTTAACGTTAGTTATTCGGCAAAGTTTCTAAATTAGCAATCATAATTCGGCGGACATGCTCTTTTCACTCCCGGAATATTTTTTTTCACGAAACATCAGGATTTGACGAAATGACGATCGACTACAGTAATTTCTGCTGCTTCCAGAGGCGACTTTTTTTTGAAAACGGAAACTGACTCGCAAGGAAAGCGATGGAAAGCCCGATGATGGGCCAATAGTTTAAATACGGCGATAGTTGAAGTACAATGGAATAAAACAAGCTCTTTTTGGAAAGAATCGTTTCGCTGTAATCAGGAACAAAAATTTTTTGACGTCCTTTCCGAAATTCCGGGCATACTGAAGCAAAATTCGCTATTTGCCGCAGAAAAATACAAAAATACCTTATTGGAGCAAGATGTTAATTTTGGCGCAGTACAGTGCAGAGTTCCCATCCCTGCATCCATTAACATTCTTAATCAAGTGGGGCTTTTCTAACCAACAGCTGAAATAATCTTATTGTGGGTGGGTCAGGGTTGTCATGGTTTTTATCAAGTGTTTTTTTTTTTTTTTAAATAGTTTGGTTTTTTCAAAAATTAAATAAAAGTGGCCTAAATATAATTTTTTTTCCTTGAAAAATATAATATTGGTTCATTAGCCAAAATTTCTCATTCTTACCCCATTTTATATTCTGATGGTATATCTTTAAATGGTATAAGTTAGTGTAAGTGATTTTTTTTAAGTCTCATAAAAATGGCCTGAATGTATATATATGTTTTCATATAAAGTATCTTAGTTATTTAAAGTGATATACAGAAGCTAGAATTTCTCATTTTTACCAAATTTTCTAACCTTTGGCTATATTCTGATGCTCTATATTTAGCAAATTCATGAATAAGAATTGCATTACACATCTAAATGTAGTGATGCATTATCTCATAGGGGTTTTCCCCCCCTTCACAAAGAAGCAGCAACAGTGACACCATCATGCCCCCCCCCCCCCCCCACACACACCTAGTCTTAATATTCAATAATTCTTTTTATACTTTCACCATTAAGCCCAGTTAATCAAGGTTCTACTGTATAGTAGTAACAGATTTACGAAAAATAATCAGCTATATACAGGGTGATTATAATTTGAAGTTTTGATTCCAAAACTATACAATAAGAACTACTGGTCAGAATGACTTGAAAATTTGCATGGATACTCCTGAAGAAATAAAAATTTCTTTGGCAAAAGAAAAGGAAAAAGTGCAAAATGTGCAAATAAATGATGCTGTACTTTGCCAGCAGGATAATACAATTTTGTGCAACCACATCATTTCCACGCTTCAACAACATCAGTGTGTGGATAGTACAACTTTTATCAAGATGCACAATGCAAAACCAGCAAAGCAGCTGCTGAAGAATCATTTTGACAATAACAGGATGACATGACATCTGGGAGTCAGTTCACCTGACTTTAACCCTTGCGACTTTTGGCTTTGAGAATACCCCGAAATGTTATGTGCAGTGGTCGAATTGCAAACTCTGGTGAGTTGCAACCACATCCACATCATGACATACTCTGATCTGTTGTTGAACAAGCATTTTTATGCTTTCACCTCATAGCCAGAACACAGTAAACAACATATTTAACATTTCTTAAATAAATTGTAGTTTTATTTGTTCAATTACTTCATTTTTGTAATGTTTCCATGAATTATGAAATCGTGCAATACTAATTAAGTTATTATTTTGCCCTGACTGCTATCATTTCCATTTTGCAAGCAAATTTCCGTGTTGGACAGCGTCATTAATTTTTCATTTTTAAATATTTTTTCCAACCGTTGCCATTTAAAATCCCATTGCTTCAGGAGTATTCATGTAAATTTTGAAGTCATTCTGATGATGGTTCTTTTATTAAAGTGTTTTGAAATCAGAACTTTAGTTATAATCAACCTGTTTTCATGCTTTAATAATCGCTGAAACATTCGTCCGAGTGGAAGACGATAGAAGACGAAGTGAACTCTTTGAATTATTACATTTAATACACATACACATGATAAAGAAAGAAGCATGAAAGAAATAGATGTTATTGCGTTGGCTACATGATTGCGAATGCTTGAGAGAGCGAGAGACACAGAAGTAGAACAGATAGCAATCTTAAATCACTTGAACATTATAAACAAAATACAGAATAAGGCCTATTAGATGTTGCCATCTTTATTAACGAAATAAATCATTTCTAATTAATCTGCATTATTTGTTCTCCATTAAATACATTATATTCACCTAATTTTATCATAGTTTTTGCAAAATAGCTTCCTAATTAAGTCTACTGTAAGTAACTGGTTGAAAAAAAAACCTTTATATATACGTATAGTTAAAATATCACTTTTTAAAAAAAATTATATTTTAACAATGTTTTTTCACTGCACTGCATATTACAGCTGCCTATGGCGTTGGTATTGGTGAGTTTCGACCAATTTTTAACTTTCATAATGTTTATTTTGTACATTTATATATATATTATGTGGTCAATAATATTAAAAATTTTCAAACACACAATTAAATTGCAAAAGTGGATATTTGTTAAAATGTAAGAAATATCTGTAGATTAATAATTTTGGGAATAGTGTCAACTACATTAATAAACATTTCATTTTAATTATTAGAAGTTTGAATGATTTTTCCGAAATTTTATTGTTTCTAATGTTAATGCTATTTAAACCAAAAAAAAAAACTTTTTTTTTTACCAACCCTGAAGTGGGTTATATGATATAGACTCCTCCTTAAACTTTCAAATCTTGGTCTTAATGTACAATTGCTAGTGGGTTATGGTATGAAGCTTTCCTAAAAAAAATCGTAAACAATTCGTTTATTTCAAAGATTATGATTCACCTTTTGCCACTGTAAATTCACATGCTCCTCAAGGAGCGGTTCTCTCGTCTTTATTGTTTTTAATATATATAAATGAATAAATCTCCCTGAAACCTTCAACTGCACCACTAGATTTTTTGCTGATGACTGTGTAATCTATCGCGCAATTAATCACAAATCTGATCAAGAAACTCTCCAACGTAATAATGTTCCCATCTCAGATTGGCGTTCACATGTTGGCATATGCCTATTAACCTATCTAAAACAGTTTTCACGAGAGCTACTTGTAAAACTATTCCCCCTGAATTCTCATACTCGATCAATAACCATAGCCTAAGTTTCTCAATTTAAATATCTGGGAGTCATAATCTCGGCTGATCTCTCCCCCCCCCCCTTTCAACGTTGGAGTAATCATATCGATTATGTCTACCAGAAATGTCTCAACACACTTTTCATTCGCCGCAACCTCATACATTCTACTCGTGCCGTCAGACTTCTTTGCTACCAAACTTATATTTCTTCCATTCTTTTTTATGCAGCTGAGGTCTGGGACCCCTACACCTGCAGTAATATCGAATAATATATAAACTTGAATCTATCCAAAGTAAATCTGCTCACTTTATTCACGACTGCTGGTCCTCTTTTAGTTCAGTTTTTGATATTAAACTCGAACTTAATCTCTACCCACTCGCTACTCACCGACTTATCTCCTGCTTAGTCATGCTTTACAAGATTATTCACGGTCATTTAAATTTCGATACGTCTGGTATTTTGACTAAGCCTTCCTATGTTTCCAATAGAATTGACCACCCCATAAAATTAAAACCTATTTTTGCCTCTACAGATTTTTTTAAAATTCAGTTTCTTTCCCAATACCATAGTTGAATGAAACAAGCTCCCCTCTACTATTGTTAACTCCGCCACGAACTCCGATTTCATGTCAAATGTTTCAAAACATATGTGTAATCTACCGTGTCCTCTTGTGTAAGCCTTGGGTCAACAATATTGCATAAATAAATAAATATATTGCATCTGACAGCTCCAACTTACAACTAATTAAATTTACTTTCAGGTGTTCAGAACAGAAAGTGTTGAGAGATAGAGACTATATAGAGGTAATGCTGATGACTACTTTACCGCACACACCAACTCGGTCATATATCGCCATACAGCAATTTCTAACCAGTAGAGTTGGGTGGGAAATGAAGGTGCCATCTATCAGTAGTTACCCCAGACTCAGTAGGTAAAGAACTTGTTTCTGATGTTTTTTGGCCGCATTTAAACCCGTGGACCCTGACAATAACCTTCATAGTGAAAGATGAGCATCTTACCACTGCAAAACTCTGATGCCAATACGATTGCTGGAATTCATTTCATACAATAAAGTTAAAACCCAAAATAATATTAAAAAAAGGATATACTGAAATATGACTAACCCTGAAGTCCGCAGTAAACAAATGCTCCGTAATTAGGAACACAATATGCACCCCCACCATATCCTTCATCTTGTTCCTCCTGGTTGCAGCGAAACAACACCTTGTTGAAATCTGAAACACTCAACCTAGAAACAATTGATTCAAAGTCTTGGCCTTCCCGACTTAGTACATGGCCACTGTACGAACGCATTCTGTAACCAAATTGGGAAACACAGGCTCTTATCTTCAAGATGGCAGACCTTGCTTCTGCATTCAGAGAAACTCTACCAAAACAGCAAAAAAAATAGCTTCAGTTTCCCCAAAGAATCAAATTATCTCATTTTTAAGAAATAAAATAAGCAAAACAAAATTTAACTTTAGATGGGTGGCATCACGATACAAACCACATGGAATGGAAAACAATCAGTTGAGAGAGTGATATATTGGTACATATATATCTTAAAGATATCACTGAAATTATGTTGATGCCTTAACTCACTTAAAAGCTATGACAGAACCAGGAGGAAATTTGACAAAGTCCAACTCATGGGTTCCATCTTCAAGCAAGTTCATCACTTCAACTACTTCGCTTTCAAACAGCTGAATATGCTCACGAAGTACAAGTTGATATCCCTGAAGTCCATTGATGAAATTTTCATCTTTTGCATGAGAAGGTGCTGATTGAATAGGCTCTAGACGTCCCTCCATAATAATCTCATCGATGATACCTGAAATGTAACAACTAAAACAACTTACATGAAAAAAGGGTACAAGTCTTTGAATCAGTACTAAATGACATTGAAAAAAAAAAAGTCAAAATGTTTTTTATTTTTAATCAAGCACTAATTACCTGGTATCTTCACCGGAGGTACAAATCCTGTGTTGAAAGGGTTGTCGGGATGAGAGAAAGCTGTTCTAGCAACCAATATGACTGATTGATGAGTAGCGGGACAGTGACGAGTTATTGCAATTGTGTCTGCATCTTTCTGGTCAACAAACACCTATAATTCCCAAACATAATAAATTTGAAATGACATTGAGCAAAGCAATCAAGTGCCACAATAGTTTGAATTTCAGGAATAAAATATTGTAATGATAAATAACTTTGATCTTACCTTAAAATTTGCTATAGGGTAAAATTTATACGTGAATTGCATGAAAAAATCATGTGCTCGAGAAAATAAAACAAATCCTTTGAGCATAAATAAGACCAATTTGTATCATACTGCCAATAATTAATCAATGCTGATTAAGACAAATAATTACTTGGGAATAGCCACCAATACCAAGTTCATGATGTAATTCGTTCAAAGCTCTTTTGCCAGATATGATGCCAGACTGAGCATTCACGCATCCTTTGTCATTCAAATTTGGATTCCATGAATTGTAGAGGCGATTTTCTTCTACAACATGGATCTATTATATACATAAAATATTTTTTTAATTTTAAAATAAAGCATTTATCTACGATTTTCAATTTCAATGTTTGAAAAGAAATTTTTACCATATAAATTAAACCTTATATACAGGGTTGAGAGAAAATAAAACCACCCACTTAAAATACAGGACACATGGTATCGTAAATCAAAAGTATGACGACTCTCTAATGATTAGCAAAGATTAGGACAGTTTTGTAACAGATGATTACAAGCTGCTTTTGTAAATCTACTTTTTAAGCATAATTAAATGAATTTTACACTAATGCAGATTCCAGAACAGTGAATTAATATAGGAACCAATATCACTTATGAATTCCATGTGAATGTTAAAGTAACAAATTATAGTCATTTTACAGATGTTATATGCAGTCAAACCTCTCATTCTAAAAAAAAAAAAAAAAAAAACAAAAAAAACCACTGCATTTACTGTACTATATCAATGCGTTTTCACCTCTGTCTCGAAGTAATGTGTAAAAAGCTCTATATCTTGAAGGCCAAGATCAATGATTATAAAAGAAATTTCTCCACAGGTGAAAGAAACTGATGAGAAAGTTTTACTCATATCACAGCTCATTTTGTTCATGGATCTTGTGAAGCATAGGCAGATACTATGATTGAAAGGATGTGGATGGCTTGTTCAGCATGGCAAAAAGTTAGCCAACAGGGTCATTCCATTTCAAATCACCCGGCAAAATGCCAAAATGACACCCATAGTCTCAGATTTCAATGATTTTTTTTTTATTTGTTGCATTTACCATCCTTATTAACTATGTGAAATATTATTTGCATATCTCTAAAACTTTTTGAGAAAAAAAATGTTGAAATTTAACAAAAACTGATGCAGATGACTTTTCCGAGACTCAATTTTTAAGCTGCATTGTTTGAGAAAATAAATCATAACTTTTTCAATTTTCAATGTATTCAAATGAAATTTTCACTAACGTGTTCACGAAAACATACAGAATATGAATAAAAATAATACATACACTTACATTTGAAATTTACATGCAAAAAAATTATGTAAACTTTGTTTTTGTGGAATTTTTTGTTAGAAAAAATACAATTTTTCAAACGTATTTTTAGACCAGAGGCACAGCAGTTACCAAAACAACTTTTATTTTAAATTTCTCCTAAATATATGAAGTAAAATACTGGAGAAAAAAAATAATGGTTTTTTGACCGTTAATATGTTTATTCTGGCTCGCAACACAAAATTCATCAAAATAAGACTGGATCGTTCCGATTTCAAATCATTCAACTAGATACTGAAATGCAACCCATCATCCCGGATTCCAATTATTATTTTTTATTTATTGCTTCTACCATGCTTGTTGACCATGCAAAGTTTCATGTACATATCTCAAAAAATTTTTGAGAAAAAAAATGTTTTCTAACCTCACGAATGACGTCTCTTAGGCTAACCCATTCAAGCAATATTATTTGTGAAAATATATCATAACTTTGCAGATTTTCAATATATTCAAATGAAATTTCCACTAAAATGCTCACAAAAAAATGCAGATTATGACTAGGAAAGAAAATTTAAACCTTTGCATTAAAAAATTAGATTGCAAAAAAATTGAAAAAATGAAATTTTTGAAAAATGAAATTGAAAAATGAAATTTTTGAAAAATGAAATTGAAAAATGAAATTCAATTTTTGATTCTTTTTACAATAAAAACACAATGGCTCACCTTTGCTTTTTCATTTACAAAAGCTCTCCTGCTTTTCGCACAGCATATTCAGTGACATTGAACTCTTCAGATTTTTTTCCTTGTTCCCCTTTCCTAAAGCAGGGGCCAGAGTTAAAATTTGCAATTTTCCCCTTGTTGTGATGGTTAAATTGAGTCGTATTTCTAATTAACTTTATCAAAATAATCATATTTGCTTTCTGTTTAATATCTTCATTAAGTGTGCTTTGAGATTCATTTTCTGGTAATTCTTCAAAAACTTTACAAACATTTGGTTTGAAAGTGTTACAAGCAGATTCAACTTTTCTTTTGGCATTGTTTGACTTGCACTGTGGAGCTACCCTATGAAGTTTAATTGGTGACTCTTCTATGTTCTGTAGACATGAATTTATTTCTTCAAGTGCTTCTTGTTTAATAATTGACATTTTTCCAAGTTACTTCTCTACATTACTATCACTGTTCATCTCTTCACAGTATTCAGTTTCTTCACCTAACTTGTTGTTTATATTCACTGTCCCTACAGGCATGCCGTATTTTTCGCCCTGGAATTGATTTTGTACAACCATTTATTTCATTTATACATGAAAAATACAAGTTTACTATCCTTAAACCTTTTGTTATTTTTTTCTTCTGACATTTTAAAGGATTAAAGCATGCTTTCGGATGTATTTCATACTTTGAGAAAAAAGCTCTATGATGCTTAAACATACAGTAGATAAATGTTCAGAACTTGCTCCACTCCTCAATATTGATGTCCGATGGGTCCAATGATGTAATGGGTAACAGATTTTACACTTTTGCGTAACACTTTTTATCACAGTCAGATCCAGTTTTTTTTCCAACACTATAAATTTCAAGTGTCTTTTCTGACATTTTACTTTGAATTCCAAAATGATATAAAATATTTAGCTCAAATGGAAATTGTGTTATCATAAGAAAAATTTGCTAACCCTGAGTTGGCTACTCTATGGAGCACATTCTGTCTTCAGCAAGATCATAATTGAGACTTGCATCATTTTATGGGGAGCAGTTTAGTTCTAACACTTTTGTTTTAGTTTCCTCAATGAAGCAGCAGCAGTGACTTTATCATCACCTGCTGGGATGATAAAGTCTTATAATTAAATAAAACACCAGCTGCCCTCTGAAGGACAAAGACCAGTGTGCCATAGTTTATATCTTCACAGAAGCTATTATTATTTTTTACAATCATCATCACAACAAGAAACATTACATCTTATATATCACCACCAGGCAATATATACATTAGGTTTTCAATTCTACTCTCTTCCATATGCCTCAGCTACAACAATTAGGTTGTAGCTGATAATTTCATTCTTTGTTATTTAATGCCTCATATTCTGGCTTTTTATCAGCAATTTTAAATTATTTCTTGGGAAAAATATATAGAGGCTTGTGATAAATATTATAATGTAGATTTTTTTTCACACAAGTATAACCATTTCATATTTATCATATACATTAAATATATGTTTATCAAAATATATGCTGTAAAAATCAAAGTAATTAAAAAAAATTTAACACTGTTGTGGTAAAATAACTTTATAATTAAGCATGTTAAAAAACTTCAAAAATTAATCTATATATATGATTAATATTATCTGGATTTATCAAATACAAAATAATTCTTTATGCAAAAATATATCAGATTGCAAAAGTTTGTCTTTGTTGCATCATAAGAAATATTTATAGATCAATTAAAAGTGAAATTAATTATTTGGAATTTGAACACTTCTAAGAATCTGAACATGAAGGTTAAATTTGAAAAATTATTTTGTTAACCTAAAACCTTTTTTTTTTTCACCAACTCCCGTTTGACATATTACATTAACATTTCTAATTATTTCATAAATTCATTTAATCCTAGAATTTTAAAATTTATTAATTGTTTTGAATTATTGCATTTACTCCTGAAACTTAATTTAGTGAATACTGTAATAAATGTATAAGCGTACATGAAAAATGAAATATAAATTTGGCTTTAGTAAGCATGAATCATTATATTAAGTCAAAATGTACAAATATAATTAATGTAGTCATATAAGTACAATTGTGTTTTGTTACTCAAATGTATTAACTGTCAAAATAATGTTTACTTTTCTACAGTCTTCTTGATATATTAATAGGATTAAATTTTAAAAAAATTGAAAATTCCTGCTGTGCATCCAAAAAAAAGTGTTTAAAAAATTGTGTTAAAAATAAAAAAATAATAATAAAAAAATTAAATTTAAATGACTTTTTTCCTCTAAGGTTTAAATTTTCTTTCCCAGTCATAATCTAAATTTTTTTGTGAGCATTTTAGTGGAAATTTCATTTGAATATATTGAAAATCTGCAAAGTTATGATATATTTTCACAAATAATATTGCTTGAATGGGTTAGCTTAAGAGACGTCATTCGTGAGGTTAGAAAACATTTTTTTTCTCAAAATTTTTTTGAGATATGTACATGAAACTTTGCATGGTCAACAAGCATGGTAGAAGCAATAAATAAAAAATAATAATTGGAATCCGGGATGATGGGTTGCATTTCAGTATCTAGTTGAATGATTTGAAATCGGAACGATCCAGTCTTATTTTGATGAATTTTGTGTTGCGAGCCAGAATAAACATATTAACGGTCAAAAAACCATTATTTTTTTTCTCCAGTATTTTACTTCATATATTTAGGAGAAATTTAAAATAAAAGTTGTTTTGGTAACTGCTGTGCCTCTGGTCTAAAAATACGTTTGAAAAATTGTATTTTTTCTAACAAAAAATTCCACAAAAACAAAGTTTACATAATTTTTTTGCATGTAAATTTCAAATGTAAGTGTATGAATTATTTTTATTCATATTCTATATGTTTTCGTGAACACTTTAGTGAAAATTTCACTTGAATATATTGAAAATTGAAAAAGTTATGATTTATTTTCTCAAACAATGCCGCTTAAAAATTGAGCCTCGGAAAAGTCATCTGCATCAGTTTTTGTTAAATTTCAACATTTTTTTTCTCAAAAAGTTTTAGAGATATGTAAATAATATTTCACATAGTTAATAAGGATGGTAAATGCAACAAATAGAAAAAAAATCATTGAAATCTGAGACTATGGGTGTCGTGGCTGGGTGATTTGACATGGAATGACCCAACAGACAATTCAAAATTGCTTCAAGTTATGGGTTTAGAATCAGTCATCTCGGTGAACTATCTGATCTGGTGGTTCACTCAAATTTCAGAACAATGTTTAAGATGAAATTTCAGAACATTAGAGCATTATTTTACACCTGAAGATAAAAATTTTGTTTTCTGATTAATGGATATGGATAAGCTCACAACAAACTTGCAGCACTTTGACTGATACCAAATTTATTGCTGAATGTATGGCCTACTCCAGTGACAAAAATACAGCAGAAAATGCTTTAGAAAAATTAGAAAAATGCTGAACACATGGTGTAAAAATGCTGCACCATTTTTTGGAGCAAACTACGAAAATAGGACTCAAAATATTTGCAGGTTTTGCTAGTATAGATGAAATTGTGAAGGTTCGAAGAGCAAAAAATATGCATCAATCTAAGCTTATGGATTACTTTAAATAATGTTTGTAAAAAAATATTGAATTGAACAAAAACAAATTCAAACTTATTTTAGTGTATTTGCATATAATGATTGAACATTACGTAACTTAACCAATAAATTTCATTAGTACGTAGTAAAATACAGCGTACAGTATTTTTTTTTTACCAGTTGAACTTTTTGCAATTATTGATGTATTTTTCCTTTTTTACTAAAAAAACTTTCTCAAAAACTCCCCATTTTTAAAATTTTTTTGGTCCCAGGCTTGCGTGCAATTTAATAATTGCATTCACTTGGCAAGAAGATTCATTTAGTTACTTGCACAAGCGGAGGCTTGAGCGGTGAAAATATTTAAATATACTGTACTTGTATAACATGCTTTGTTACACCAATTTAACCAAATCTTTGGCTAGCAGGTTTAAAATGTGGGCACTGCACTTATACGCAAGTCCCGAAAAGCTAAGCTCTTCATCCAGAGTCTTTCTGGAACAAACCATATTTGCAGTTATTGTCTGTAACAAAACTTGATATATTACATTTGAGGTTTTCTTCTGTTGACTTTACTGAACTAAAAACCAAATTCGCTAAATAATTTCCAGTATGCGATGAGCCAAATGTGTGAAAGGCCGACTGGCCTTTAAGTATGCGATGAGCCAGATGTGTCAATAGTATCAGCATGGATGACTTTACTACACTGTTTGATAACATACACACAATCGATTCATTATGGATATTCATACATCCATCGCTTGCCATGCAAACTGTCAGATTTTCTATAAGTCAGCTTTACATCCCATAACTTCATCATTGCAATCTTGAGCAACCATTTGTCAGCTGAATCAATATGACTATCGCATCTCTGATATCTAAAATATATACATATTAATATATATTTTAATACTATAAATAATATTTAAAAATATAATAATTAAAATAACTTAATAAAAATTTAAATCAATTTTTAAAGCTGCTTAAATAATTTTATTTGATTAAAACAGATTTTTTTTCATATATGAAATAAATTTATTTAAATCGCTGATTTAAAAAAAAATCAGTTGATTTAAATCACTACAACCCTGGTTAGCAGACCCAACTTTCAGTCTTAGGGTGTCTGTTACTGAGAGGTTCAACTGCATATAAATAATACTTAGGAAAAATTTAAAGAATAAATAACCTACATGATGAGGGACAAGCTCATCATAACCCCTTGTACTACCTGTAGCACAGCAAGCCATCGTGACAACTGCAGCAGTTGGAAAGAGATCATACGCAGATCGTGTCTGTAAAAAAAAAATATGCTATAGAAAAACATATCCATAAATTATTTATATGTACAACAACCACAATAAAACAAGAAAATCATGTAAAATATATGCAACCAACCACAATATAATTGTCAGAAATTTTATCCCAGCATATACCAGTGGCCACCACCGTGGCACTCGGCCACTGTGGTGGTCGAGTGCCACTGTGGTGGTCGAGTGGTTATAGTGCCGGACTCGTGATGCGAGGATCCGGGTTCGAACCCCACAGTGGTGGTCGGCTGAAGTTGGTTTTCTGTGGTTCCCAACTTCAAGGCGCAAATGCGAGCTGATCTCCCCGTTAAAAAGTCTCGCCACAGAGAGCAACAGTCCTACAACGGTAAATCATTCAACCATAACACTTCACTCATAGTTAGTAAAACTGGGGGCAGATGACAGCACTACACATAACAAGCATTACACAGAAACAAACTTTACGTCAGGTTGCACTACACGTACACGCACATTCCCGCATGTACCGATTCGTTGGGGGGGTTCCGCGCGCGGGGGGGGGGTGCATGTGTGGTGTTGCAGTAGTAGGTAGGGGCTCGGGGATCCATGATGTTATTAAGTCAGCCACCTCGTTGGGCAATTTGCCTGTTGTGGCATTGTATTTGTATTTGTATTTGTATTTGTATTTGTATATGCAATCACAAAACATAAAAAGGCAAAAAATAAGGAATATTTTTTGGATGTTTCATTATTTTTGTCACACCACAGCCATTTTGTGTGAACAATGGCTAATTGAATCCAGACCTACAGCTTATAGCACATTCCAAATGATTATCTTCAGCATCTCACGCAAAAATTCAAAACTGCACATCCTTGAAAATTTCTTTTGCTAATTTCTATAGCAGAATAAGAATTTTAAAACTTAGTCTTTCTTTGAAAATTTCAGAAGCTTCAAAATCCATCCAGTGAGTATATATACTCAATATTAATTATCCGTCACAGCAACTGAATGAAAAGAGTTGTACCAAAATGAATAGTTGTAAGTCTTCAAAAAGGAACTTGATTGATCAGTACAAAATTTTCCAGCAGTGAAGTTTTTTTCTTGCTGATATAGACTCAACTTGCATGTTGACTAGGTTTATATGTTGTGCATCTGACTGATAGTTTTTCATACAGCTATGAATTACACCCTGAAATTTGTTTTCCCCCTAACGACTAGTGTTATTATGCTATATATCATTTTATGTTCATGGTGATTATTTTTATCAAAATTATGATAGAATCAAAAACAATCAGCTGACCATTACAGTGAAACTAAATAATTTTAATAACACTGGACAACAATGAAACTGCATCCGACATGAAACTATACAATTCCAAATTGTTTTGACCTGCTCAACCCAAATATCACCATGGAAAAGTTTTATTGGCTGTTGTTTTGAGATATTACCCTGTTAACAGTTAAAAAGTGCTTTATGGACATTATTGTACAGTGAAAAAATGGTAAAGACCATAGAATGTTACCAGGGAAAATGGTCAACCTTGATGCTGACTGACTACTTTTGGGCAATTGTATAAGAGATACTTTTTATATCTAGTACAAGAGCAATAAAAAACGAAAAACAAGTCAGATGCAGATAAATGAACTATTGTGTTGGAAAAAAATTTGCGATTCTATATATTTCTATAGTGTTTTTATATACTAAAAAATGTTGTGCCTTATATTATAGTTTATATTAATGAAATTTCTATATATATTGTTTAGTTTTGTCTCAATGTATATTGCATTATTACATGTGTATTAAATGTGCAATTTCAGAGAAAAAACCATAGTGAATTCAGTCTTTTTAATGGTCAAATTCATGTTTGGCACACCAAATCACTTAAGAAATGGCTATTTTTGATTTGGAAGCAGAAATTTTGTAAAAATTTATTGTTCAGTGTAATGGTAGACAACAATTCTAAACTTCAAAAATACTATATATCACCAAAAATATGATCGCTACTTTTCTGAAAAATAATTTAAAAAAATGAGTACTAATCAAATCAATTTTTACTGGGAAATAACGATAACTACAACAAATGGTAACATATACGGAGGCATTTTGAAAGAAATGAATGTGCCTGTAAAGGGGTCCTCATAATGAGAATTACATAATTAATTAGGTAATTACTTTTTGTGTGACAGACATCAACAGGAATCATAAGCATTTGCTTATGAGAGCATTTTCTGCTGGTGGAAGAGATGCCAAAACAGCATAAATTTGGTAATTAGTGATATGATGTGTGATTTACAGAATGCTGTGCATCTGCATCAAGAAAGACTGTATGAAACAACTCACTTGCACAGGACAAGGATTGTCATGCGTTATGTCCATAAAAATAGCATGAGCAATATTGGCAGTGAGAGGCCTGATAACTGGATGCACAAACGAACCGACTGGAGATCCACCATAGCGATATACTAGGCGTCCTTCTTCATGAGCATCTGGTGCACTCATGGCCTCTGCAAAATGAGAATTCAATTAAAAATAATATTGGGCACAATATACTTGTAATTTACGATACTATTACAAACAATTCTATTTGCATGACAATTAACATTTACAGGTAAAAATTCTGAAGGGAAAAATACTGTGATTATGTGAGATTCTTTTGAACCAGAGAACAAAAAGATAAATATTCTCTTAGGACCCAAGTGGGGCCAATTTGATTTTTCAGTGGGAGCAATCAAGATTTATGACAATTCATGTTTAATAAACGAAATCTCAGATTCAATAAAAAATACATATTTAGTGGGAAAATAATTTCAGAATTAATGAAAAATTGTTTAATGCAAAAATACATTTAGAAACAATGAAAAATCATTTAATATAAAAAAAAGTATCTCAGAATAAATAAAATTCTCCAATAATGTAGGGCTCCCGATTTGACTTGTAGCCCTGTTGAATCCCCCCCTGTTAAGATGTCTTTGTGTGAATGGAGATACTATATAGATATGACTTGTGAACCACTGGGTTCATGGATAATTTATTTTTGGCCTGTGCACTCAAACCCCTGCTTTAGAACAGGTTGATAGATTTTTGGGCTTCCCTGTGGATAGAAGATTCCTTTTTCAAACGATATAAATGTGGTGATCTGATCTGAACTGAACTTGTGACGTTGACATTCAAGTGACGTAGCTATTACATTATTAGACACTAGCACCAGTATATTGTATAAATTGTGAGCTCGCTCTTACCTGGTTACTACTTACTGCTCACCGTTCACTCACTAACATGTAATTGTTCCGATATTAATTAAAGTTATATTTTCACGTTTCTTCTGCCTGTCAGGTCCTGAGTAGACTCAAGGGTGCCGGTCTTCGTGCAAAGAAGGAAAAATACCTTTTTGGGGTAAGAGAAGTCTAATTTCTGGGATTCAGAGTTTCTGAAGGTATACACCCATCCAAGTCGAGGCAATTTATGTGGCCCCTATTCCAAAAGATAAGCAACAGTTGCAAGCTTTCTTAGGCCTGATTAATTTCTATCATCATAGCTTTTTGAAAGATAAGGCCACGATAGCTGAGCCGTTGCATCGACTTTTGGACGAGAATACTCCATGGCGATGGGCTAAAGAGCATATGAGAGCCTTCGAAGAGGTTAATCTCTTCTGGCAGTGTATTAGTTCCGTTCGACGAATCTCTGCCCATTGTGCTGACTTGTGATGCATCCCCTTATGGGGTAGGTGCTGCATTAAGCCATAGACATTCCAATGGTAGAGAGGCACCTATCGCATTCTTTTCCAGAACCTTGACATCAGCTGAAAGAAATTATGCCCAAATCGATAAAGAAGTGTTGGCTATCGTGTCCGCTGTGATGAAATTCCATCATTTTCTATATGGTCATACATTTACAGTCGTCATGGATCATCAGCCCCTCTTGGGATTATTTAATAGGGCTAAAGCTACTCCAGACATAATTTCACCTCACATGTTACGATGGTCATTAATGCTTCATGCATATGATTTTGTTTTAATCCATCGTTCCAGCAAAAGCATATGCCACGCTGTTGCATTGAGTAGGTTGCCTAAACCCGTACCAGAGTGCAGGGCTCCTCCACCATTAGAAGTTTTGTTCATGGAGGATCTTTCGTCTCCACCACTAACAGCCGTACAAATGGCAAAATTAACCTTAAAAAATCCGGTTCTTCCTCATGTCCTAAACTTCGTACTTAGAGGATGGCCGGAGCAGAAGCAGGGTACTGAATTTCAAACATATTATATTAAACGTAACGAACTATCAGTGCACAAAAATTGCTTATTATGGGGTAATTGAGTTGTTATTTCTGGACCTGGACGTTCACAGCTTTTATGCGAGCTGCACGTGGCACACATAGGTATTGAACGCATGAAAGCACTGGCTCGAAGCTACATATGGTGGCCAGGAATGGACTCCGATATTCACAAGGATGTATCCACTTGCTGGGAGTGCCAGCAGACCAGGCATAATCCACCTCGAGCGCCAGTCCATCCTTGGGAAGTTACATGTCGACTTCGTGGGTCCCCTTCAAAGAAAGAAGTTCATTAGTATTGTGGACTCCTTCTCAAAGTGGCGTGAAGTTAAAATCCTGCCATCTACTACCGTGCTGTGTGTTATTGACGTGCTGCGTGAAGTGTTTGCCACTCATGGTATCCCGGATTCTATATTGTCGGATAACGGACCACCGTTTTCATCTTTCGAGTATCGAAAATTTCTCGAATCCAACTATCCGTGTTGCACTGGTTGCACCTCACAGAGCTGCGGGAATTGGGCAAGCTGAACGTTTCGTTCAAACTACCAAAGATGCATTAAAATGCATCGTATCCGGCTTATGGCAAAAGCGACTCTCCCAGTTCCTATTACATCAACATATTACGCTGTGCAGTTCTACAGGATTGAGTCCGGCAGAACTGTTAACGGGAAGGAGATTGCGCACCTGCTTAGACTGGTTGCATCCCGATTTCGTGAGAAATCAAAGAGAAAATCAAGAGCTCAAATTTGAGTCTGATAATCGAAAAGTGCGTCAATTTTCTGTGGAAGATCAGGTATATGGGAAAAATTACGCGTAAGGATGGTGTTGGGTCCCAGCTACTGTCGTCAAACCAACAGGTCCAGTTTTGTATCAAGCGATGAAACCATCTGGAGATATCATGAGACGTCATGTAGATCAGATGAGAAATCGTGTAGTGAAGTCATCGTGTGAAGATCGAATGGTTCCTGAACCTGCAAAAGAACCTAGAGTTCCAGACGAACAGCAGACTCCTGTGGTTCCTGTCTCTGAACCATTGCAAGTCAACGAGTCCTCCCAGGTTCCTATTCAGTCATCTCCAGTTCAACCATCCACTGTTTTCTCTCGAGCAAAGAGAATGGTGTCCAAGCCGAAGAGGTATGGCATCGACGACTTCACATAATGTCTCAGCAAGGGGGAAGGAATGTGGTGATCTGAACTGAACTTGTGACATTGACATTCAAGTGACATAGCTGTTACATTATTAGACACTAGCGCCAGTATATTGTATAAATTGTGAGCTCGCTCTTATCTGGTTACTACTTACTGCTCACCGTTTACTCACTAACATGTAATTGTTCCGATATTAATTAAAGTTATAGTTTCACGTTTCTTCTGCCTGTGCATTCTCGGCAAGATCACAACAATAAGTACAGTAAATTCCTCCCTTAATGGATGCTTCCCATTATCAGACACCTCCAGATATAACGGACACTATTTTAAAAAAATACACCAACAGGCCTCAGTGTATTTAGATATTATTAAGGGACAGTCTGCATTAGTGGACAACATTTTTGGCGCCATGGGTATCCATTATAGAGAGGTGCATACACATCATTGTGCTGTATACGTCACCGAAATCCATTATCAAGAGATGTATACATATCATTGTCCTGTATACAAATTATTTGCGTACAGGACAATGATATGTATACATCTCTCGATAATGCATTGTATTTGAAATACAATACCACAACAGGCAAAATGCCCAATGAGGTGGCTGAGAAAAAGATATCCATAGCAAATATGGATGTCTTATTTCAAAAATACAGCAACCCAATTAAAAACACAATTACAAAAATTATAAACAATACACACACGATAAAATATTATACAATGCCCATAAAGAATATTATGGTCTTATTCTAAGTATGGATACATATACATCACAGAAAGGGAACAAGGGCGTATGGCGTATATAGGATTTATTTTTTTCTGGGGGAGGGGGACACAGGCTAATTTGAGGATAGAGGGGAGCACAGAGAATATCTCCTAGCAAAAAATTGAGTTTTTAACCTATAAAAAGTGTTTCAAATTTGCAGAAATTGAAACAGCATTTAAAGAAATTTCATTCAATTTGTTTTAACTTTTTATAGATTTTTCAGTTTTAGACAGTCTCCCACCCGTGTGTCTCTTGAACTTGAAGGGGGGGGGGGGGAAGGACATCAGGATTTTACAAGATGCTTAGGTGGAACATGACAAAAAAAGTTGGGGAACCACTGCCTTAGGACAATAGCAATCCGGCACTTACCCATCAGGCTAAATGATACAATTTTTAATAGCAGATTTGTTTTTATTCCTTGGAATATAAAATTGCTCCCTACTATCCACTGCATATACAATAAAATCTTTCATTCAAGTGTGATTCTTGCTTTTTAAATTATCTTCATGGCAGCTTTCATTTTACACACCATTGATTTATTAGCGATTGGGATGTAACTTAATGTAATCTCTGAAGGCAAAGTTAAAAATGATCCTACAGATTTGAAATGATCATCAGGCTTTACTCAATTCATAATGGGCAAAAACTATCAGTTGATTACCATTGCTTAATATCATTACCATTAATAATTAAGTAATACCATTACTTATTATTACAATCGATCCTGATTATAATATGCTTCCACTTAAAATGCTTTCTCCACTAGTACAATTTATTTTGTGATCCCAACTGTAATTGATTCTCATTTAAATTTATTGTTT
Organism: Pholcus phalangioides; assembly: GCF_987345545.1. Taxonomy (NCBI): domain Eukaryota; kingdom Metazoa; phylum Arthropoda; class Arachnida; order Araneae; family Pholcidae; genus Pholcus; species Pholcus phalangioides. The sequence goes on from NW_028301601.1 coordinate 1,538,159, forward strand.
ACTAAGTTTTCTCGCTTACATTTTTTCATGCCAGCTTTTTAAAAACATTACAAGCAGAATCTATCATATTTGGCAAACAGCAATGAAACAGAAACATGGATTTGACTGATTTAATACTAATTGTAAACTAAGGCAGTGGTTCTCAAACTTTTGCACCACCCCCCTTTTCATTCCCTTTCAATAATTTAAACACGTCTCCCTTATCTCAGACCTCAATTACAAATGGCTTTATGTACCCTAAAGGCCATTTACCCACGGGACTTTTAAAAACCTTCATTTAATTGCGGGCCCCCCTTTTTTAGCTCTTGTTCATTGTTCACATTCGAGGCTAAATAATCTCCTAGTCTGAATAGTTATATAGCCAAATCCCATTTTAATGAATACAGTTAGAGAAAAAATCTTGTTTTAACGAACGTTTTTCTAATTAGTTCTCAGATTAGTTCACATAGCAACAATGTGCAAAAACCTGGAATTCTTTTATAATAAAGTGATTTCTCCGATCTCTTGGAGTTTGTTATGATGGTATTAGACTGTACTCAGAGGTCCTTTATTCAAGCAATTATTTATCCATCATTCCTTTACTTTGCTATCCCCTTAAACCACCAATCTCTTGCCATAACAGTAATGTACACACAGATATTGTGAAATTACAAAAAGTGATTAGATTTAGCAATTCTATCAAGAAAAAAAAAAAAAGTTGTGTTTCTCCCCATAACCAAAGTAATGGATCACTGGCATAGAATAATAAAACTGTGGTACCTCGAACAAGAGAGCTGATCCCCAATCGGTTAACGAATATGTTATCAACACCCTCACTAGATGTAAAAAGTTCAGCAATGACATACAGGTCAGGTCTCGCTTCCCGAGCTCTGTCTATTAGATACTGTAAGCAAAAATAACATAAGCTGAACTGATGGTTTTCACTTCAAATTCGAAAAATAAAAGTTTAACAGTATGGATATTCACTATGAATACAACAAAATTAAAATTTTAATCAATTACAAACATTTCATTTTACCATAGCTGAAAACTTTGGAGAATGAATATTCGGGAGGTTTTCACACAGATCTTAATTCCATACAAAAATAAATGTAATAGGGATCTTTTAAAACATTTCAAGGATTTTTCATTAGTAAAAGAGAAATTTTAGGGATATTTTCCCAGTGCAAAAACAGTGACATCGTGCAAACCATCGCTAATCATGGCCAACCAGTAGGGGTTAAAGACCCTGGGTTAAATTACCTCTCAAAAATCAAATCTGCAAACCAAAAAATCTGTCAAGCCCAAAACAGGAAATATAGATAAAGCAGATATATGCGATCGTGCCAATTTTGGATTTCGAAAGGTCGGATCGACACTTGCTAATTGTCGAATTTTGTTTTCTCCGCAAATATATATATATATATATATATTTTTTTTTTTTTTTTTGTGATTTGACGAAATGAATTTACACAACATGTATGAAGCAGCAGTTTTTTTTTTTTTTTTCAGGTAAATTCTTTAAAAATAATTTTTTCCTAAATGTAGGGATTTTTTACAATCATGGGCGAAATTCGAGAGATAAAAGAATTTTTCGGGAGTCCGGCAGACTTGGCAGCTATGTTTTACTGACCATTATTTTCATCACTATTTCTAAATATATATATTTTTAAAATACTAACATATTTATTTCAATCAGCTACTTTTAACAAAAAACCATTTTTGACAGCATGTTGACCTCATTTTGTGACAGAAATGTTACATAAGTTTATGCTAAGCTGACAAATATATTTCCTATATAATGGTCTTTTTGATACTATACTTATTTCAACAAGTGAAATGCATTTGGAACATTATCAAATTTTATTCTAGTTTTCTGAATTGAGAATCGAAATTTGAGGCAACCCATACGTGAAAAGGAAAAAAAACATAATATATGTGTGTGCATAGTAACTTTGTTATTTATCTGTGACTGACATGCACACTATGGCAGTGCTAAACTGAAAATATAGCACTTAGGAAAAACGCTCATCAAATTTTACCATTAGAAAAATTTAATTTCACAAACATTAGGAAAATTTCCAATAATTTACTAGAATCTGTAATTTATTTAATCCAGGGTAATATTATTGGCTTAGAAACTTGTAAGTTTAAGATTGATTTGTGATACTTGTACATTGGAAATCCCTTGACACTCAAGGTATACATTTTTTTCTTGTCTAAGCGAGAGAACAGGGCACACTTTCACTGCCAATCAGCACATTGCGAAAATTTACCTCAGCAGCATGAATCGGAGTACTGTGGCAATTGTCTAGCCTAAGCCCATGGAAAGCTCTGGCCATCTGCTGTACATATTGAGTCATGTGGTCCCATAAATATGGGCAATCATCTGGGCTCTTGCCATACCGCAACTTAACACTGTCTCCCCAAGCAATGAGTTCACGCCGCAAATAAACATCTTGAGGTCCTGGTTCAGCAAAATTTTTGAGAGCATCACCACCCATTACCCATCCATTGTGTGCCATAATAAAATGACATTCGTCGGAATACATAAGCTTTTCATCTGAGTCAATGTCACCATCTGGTCCATGGTAATAAAAATACCTGAAATCACAAGAATGAAAGTTTCAAAGCTGTATAATCTCATTTTCAAAATATATAAGCAATTGACATAATATTTGCTTTGAGAATTAAAGATAGTGTACTAGGCATTTCATTATTTTATAGCTGAAATAAAACTCGACAACTTGAAAAGATATTTAGCATTAACTCTATACATACACAAAAACAGTTTGAATACCATTTCGGGACATAAAAATATGTGTTAAATTTTATTACCCACAATGGGTTTTTCCTCACTCATTGATACAGGTGGGATAGCAGTTACAGAATTAGTTGAATTTTATCCACAAAACAAATTTTTCAGCAAAGGGGAAAAAGCTTATTACAGAGTCAAATTGAAGTGATTAAAAAAGAAAAGTGGGAAGAGTGAGCAATATTGGAATATGTTTTCCACTCTGGAAGTTCTTTTGATGTTCGTTCAGTATAAATAAAGAAGTGTTATTTCCTTCCACGGATCTTGTGAAAAAGATTGATTTCACTGAGAAGTTTAAGCGATTTGATGTTTCTACCACAGTGTAACAAAAAATCACCACAGTTTGAATTTTAATGTATTTCACGAAAACTGCAATACAATATAAATACACTTAACAGCACTGTTCTTATAAAAAATTACGGAAAAAAAACTTACGGAGCCACGAGGGGATGGGATTTTGAAATGACAGTTTCACGTGGTCCCCATGGTGAAACTCTTTCATAACGTACACCTTTCAACATGTTTTCAATACCAGCACTGATGTTCATCTCAGATTCACACTTGCTTTGTCTGTTTAGTTCCTCCAACTTCTGCCTCAAAGATGAACAGCACCTATCAACATCACTGTCATCGTTTGTGTTACTAAGAATAAAAATAATTAAGTACTGATTATCATACTGTTTCTGAACATTATTTTACAAAAATCATAAGGTTTATATTGATTGTAGAAAACAAGGAATGGAAGAAGTTTTTGATCAGGTTTTTGCAGAAAACAAAGCTTAAAAAAATATTTTACAAAAAATATAATTTCTATTGCAATCTCTCAGAAAGAAAAGGCACAAGTAATATGTATTGGTACATATTACTTGCGCCCCCATTAAGATATTCAGGTGTTTCTGAATACACAATGACCAAATTATACATCGGAAAATAAATAAAAATAAAATGATACTCTATCTTGATTTATTTAAGATGTACATAGGTATATAGCAAGCTCATTCTCTTGGCAATGTTCTCTCCAACTCAATTTAACTGGTTTAAAATAATGTAGAGCAAATATTACCATTCAGATGCATACAGATGTAGGGCTAGATTCATGTCTACCCTGCTCCTGAGTCTTCTGTACAAGGGATCCTGAATGACTTTTAATTCCTTGCAGCTATCATTTGGTGGACTTGTTTTTTTGCCATCTGTTAAAAAATGAAAGTGTAGAAATTCAGAGCGCAAAAACAAAAGACAGTCAAGAAAAATTCACAATTTCCTATGAAAATGCTACAATCATATACCGTATGTGGTATTGTCATTAATTTTTACCCATGTTTGTAACACTGCCTTTAAAACAATTCTTTGCATATGTAATGAGAAAAGATTTGTATTGCCAGAAGGTCTACAACAAAAATGTTGAATCACAAATTCAAAGCCCAATACACAGTTTCTATGGGAAAGGGAAGAGAAATACGATCAAAGTAATTTTTGAAGAGTATTTCATCTGATCAAGATATTCAGCCATTCCTTTCAGGATTGTAAAGAAACTCTAATTTTGAACTTTTTCCCCTTAAAGGTCTTATTATCAATGCAGACCTGCCAACCTTGAAAATGCAAAAGTCGTGTAATTTTCTCACAAAAATCCTGCAACCATACCGTAATTTCCCGTGCATAATCCGCAGAGTAGAAGTCAGATAAAGAAGAATTAAATGTAAAATTAGCAAAATATGTGTATATTTTTATAAGCTAACAGACTGTGCACAGATGCAATATTTTTTCTGAAAATCACAAACACTTCCCTCAAATTTTTCAAGATTTCATTAAAGGGGAAAATGAAATTTATTCGTGTAGATTACAGGATATTTTTTGTTCTCAAAGTAGCGAAATGTCAATGTGCAACTAGTAAATATGCACTTTTGCATGTTTGAAATATTCCTGGGTATAAAATATTTATTCCAGAACTCTATTACATTGAATATGGTCAGACGTGGCAATTTTTGGAATCCAGAAACACAGATTCGCCCTGGGGGGAAGGGGGTCCTTTCCCGTGGATCCGATAAAAAAATTGTGGTTTTTTTTAATCAATAGAAAAAAGTGCCTCCTTCCTCCCTAAGAAGGTCCTGCGTAGCCCCTGAGAAGAATATAATCATCTTGGGTGCTATTAGTGATGGATAATCTTGAACATACGAAGTCATTGATGTCACATCCTGGAAGCTCAAGGAAAATTTAAAAAAATTTTGATCGAAATGAAATCGAAAAGAAATTTTTTTCCAAATCCGATTTTCTGCTAAAATCCGGAGAGCCGGAGGAAGGGCAAAATATCCGTAGAGTTGGTAGGTCTGCCAATGTTTTACTGATTGGTTTTCATATAAGCAAAGCAGATGATGCATTGAGAATTCAGATCTTTTTCCAAAAGAAATAACCAATACTACACATGCTTTCTATTAAAAGAAATGCACCCCCTTACCCCCTTTTGTGCCTCTAACACACTTTCCTACTCTACAGAAATAACGTTGTAGATATTTGGGGGATCTACCTACAGATATATGGACACATTTCAAGTAATTTAAATCCTATTTTGATAAATTGTCATAAGTGTTCATTTCAAAATGGTCATAACAGGCACAATGCTTATTTCATGTCACCAATCTCCATAAATTTTGACTTTTGCGGCGACAATATGCAGCAAAAAGTATTTCAGCAACAAATTTCAACATTATAAAAAAACTACCTGAATTCAATTAATTGGAATGATGTAAGTTTCCAAAATTTGGAGTTTGAGTTGAAGTGAAAACTTAAATAATTAAGGTCGTGTGCTGAATAAATGAAATATTTCAAAATTAAAATGTATAGGAATGAATTGCAAGTTAACACTATATTGACTAACTTTTGATTATATTAAGACTAGCTCGCGTATTGCTGCGATCTCAGAAGAAAGGAAATTCAAGGAAACTCATTATAATAGCATTCAATTTACATTGCGTCATTTTCATTGAAACTTATTCATTTTCATATGGAAAACATTTCAAAGCATCGTTTTAATTCTATTTATTTATTAGAGTGCTTGTGGATACACAATATTTTTTGTTTTTCTCTCTGGTGTGTACACGAATAAATCAGAAGGTTTTCTGATCTGAAGCACGGATTCTCCAAATCTAGCCCACACACTTGCAGCGATTGTCCTTGTGCTTTGTTGATGGTCATTTGTAACGTATCGGGATCCAATCCCTCTACGTTAATGGTGATCTTGTCGTTATGTGGGAAATTCCTTCTTATTTTAGACCCCAGGGACCTCTCAGTTACCGGAAACCACCCGAGGACCCGCTGGCAAACCGGTAAGGGTAATGTTCGCTTAGTTCGGCAGTCGGCGGGTGGGGTCTTTCGGCTGTCGAACGAGAACGGGCCAGAGGTCGGGCTACTGATGTCCCACATAAATTAATTTCCCTCATGACGACGATGCCGCTATTTTCGTGGAGGGGTTTGATCCAGGATATGTATAGTTGGGCGAGGCTTAAGGGTTTGCCCGATTAAATTTATTTTCATTGAAGAACCTCCCGGGGGAGTTGTTGCAAGTCTCGTTGTGCGGATACGGAAAATATAGTGTTGTACTCACTTATTTTCGGCGGGGGGCTGCAGACCTCCGTCGGAACAATTCAATTCTTATTGTTATGTTAGTAATGTTTACATAATTGGGAGAGTCTGATCATCAGCTCTCCGGATTATGTCATGTTGCCAGATTCCAATGTAATAATTAAATTGTAATGTTTATAATAGTGACGCATGAATATGCAAATTCGATATTTTTGTTGAGGCGAAAAGGCCATGCGAGGACATGTGGTCCCAAACTTCTTGTAAAATGGGAGTATAAATTCCTCCCTCTTTGTCTCTCACATTGCGTTCATCTAATCTTGTTCTATTCAACTGAAGCCCTCTAGTAGGACGGTTCACCGTCTTGCTACTGTATCCATTGGCCTTAGGCTGAATTGTTAAAATGCAATAATCTACATTATTTGAATCTGTTTTCCGGCAGGTCCGGAATCAAAAATATAAAATCTTCACAGTCAAAGTTCTTCATTGCTGATCGAGGTGGTCCGGCCCTCAACCGAGAGGCCCCCCGGAGCTGATCAAGGTGGTTCGGCCCTCAACCGAGAGGCCCCCCGGAGCTGAGCAAGGTGGTCCGGCCCTCAACCGAGAGGCCCCCAGGAACTGATCAAGGTGTTCCGGTTCTCAACCGAGAAAACTCCTCTGATATTTACGGGAAAGGCTAACAACATCGGATGACCGATCACTGTACAAGTTGACTGTTGATGATCATCAATTGGTGAGCCAGTATCTTTACTGTTAACGTCAAATAGAGGGCTCCACGTTATACTAATCCATTGTTAAAATTGACTAACCCTATAATTAATTTGAATAAATAATAATATTTCATGCGAAAGTTTGTTTGCAATCATTTTCCACTTGTCGTTTGCCACTTTATTACTGGATATTTCGAACCGGGCAAGCAACTCCCATAAGGGACGTTGCACATTGCAAAAGCGAGTCGCACCGGAAACTGTAAACGTTTGAATTCAAATGGCATATCTGTACGGATCACTGGAATACGTGGCAACAATACATCTTCCCCCTTAAATTTCCCATTCAAATTGTAGCTTCTATTACATTGTTCAACATTTTTTTCACTGAAAGTCTTGTACCGTTACAAAGTCATGGTGGATTGATGTTTCGGAGAAGAATGATGGGCACGCCAATTTTCAATGTTAAAATGTGTGGTGGCGTACCTGGCAAATCAAGTAAATCCAAGAATTCTGTTGGGTAATTGACAACTTCGCCTTGATTCATCACAGTATCGATGGACTTATACGTTGTCACTTAGCCTGGTATTCTGCTTTGAATGCTGAAATTGATGGCATTGACATTGTTGTTGGTAGCTGCTAATATAGCACTTGCACTGAGCCACTGATGATTTTTGTAATTCCGCGTGATGTTTGGGAAAACCTTTTGAATCAAGTCGTCCTTGGTTGATGCCATCTTACAAAAGTTTGTTGGCAATGTGATACATTGTGTAGATCTGTCGATTGCTATCTTCCCATTCCCAATGTCCAGCAATTGTTTTGCGAAACGTTTGGCGGATGCATCATTTATTAGTTGAACACGAATATAGGTTTTCAGTCAATTTCCTTACATGTTGCCATAGATCTGATGATTTGAGACATGCATTAAGTTCATCAGCGAGTGTTGAACGTGGTATAACTGGCAGAGTTTGTCGAAAATCACCACACAATAAAATGAGTGCTCCACCGAAGGGATGTCCATTTCCCCTCAAATCTTGCAGTGTACGATCAAGCGCTTCCAATGCTTTTTTGTGAGCCATTGTGCATTTGTCCCATATGATAAGTTCACATGTTTGGAGAATTTTGACCATTCCGGAATTTTTGGTGATATTGCATGTTGGCGTCTCAGTGGTTTGCAAATTCAATGGCAATTTCAGTGCTGAATGCGCTGTTCAACCACCATCCAAAAGTGTTGCCACAATTCCAGATGATGGAATAAAATTGTACTGGCAATTGCATGATCGTATGGTTGCCAAAATGATTGAAATAAGAAAAGTTTTGCCCGTACCTTCAGTCAAATTTTTTTTTACCTTATAGCTAGTTGGAATGGAAACACCAGTTGTAGTGGATTTGCCACACCTGATTTTTGTTATTTTAAATATATATATTTTTATATAGATTTTTGTTATTTTAAATATATATATTTTTATATAGATTTTTGTTATTTTAAATATATATAAATAAATCAATATGTTTAACATAATAAAAAAATGATTTTTAATACTAATCGCCATTAATTAATATAAATCGTAGTTGTCTAGCACCCACTACACAACTATGCCAGAAACCTTCGACCGGCACGCCACCAATCGTAGGATAGATGTACTATGCCAGAAACCTTCGCGGGAGTATACTTAACAACTTCCCAAAGTTTCATGGCGATAGGATGAATGGTGTAGTAATGCATAAAGACCAAACAGACATACATTCGTTTTTATATATATAGATTAACAAACACAGACCTTTGATGCTCTTCCGGAATTCAGCTACAAGTCCCTCCACATCCATCATAAAAAGTTCATATATCTTTACTTTGCACAAGAAAACTCCATACATAGTATTGCGCATCATCTGTAAATTAAAAGCAACGTCAAATTTACCGCAAAGAAATAATATATCTACTAATATATAGCCATTAAAGTCTAATATGTTCAACCTTCCTCTATTGTCTGTCTCATGCAAAGCTTTCTGCACATTAGCTGCGGATGCATAAGTCAGGGCTTGACAAATTCAAAAGCATAGGTGCCAGCCAAATGTCTTAAGAGCCAAGAATTTTTTTTTCAAGAAAAACTGTCAAAAATGATATTTATCAGATTTTTTCAGGATTTGGTGGAAACCCCCCCCCACTTTTGTGTTAAACACACGAATAAAATTTACAAGTATTTCACGTTGTCCTCAGACCTCAATTTAATAACACCATGAAAAATTTTAGGAGCCAACGTCATTCTTCCAGTCACCATGGTGACCAGATACTTAGGATTTGTTAAGCAATGGTATAAGCTCAGTGATTTTATCTCTTTGATCTGCACCAATCAGAACATACTGCCTGAACGCTTTTCTGATAAGGGCGAGACAACTGGTTCCAATCTACTTGGACTGACTTTACATACACTTCTATTGTTTTTAGCAACCATAGGATGATGTTAGTATTCTTTTATTCAACTCAATTCATTAGTCTAGACCAGTGGTCGGCAAACTCATTAGTCAAAAGAGCCAAATATCAACAGTACAACAATTGAAATTTGTTTTGAGAACCAAAATTGTTTTTTTTTTGGCCTTTGCTAAAAACGTCTTCGATCTGATTGAGGTACGTTCACTGAGGTTGACTCCTTCCAACTCTCCCATCCACACTAGTCTTGTATACGTGTTTCGTCCATCTCCTTTCGTTCATCCTCTCTGTATGTGTCCAAACCATCTCAAAATACGTTTTTCAATCCTCGACACTACATCTTCTTTCACTCCACAATGATCACTGAAAAATTAACTTAATAAACTTTACTTAAAGTTTATTAAGTTATTATTTTACTTGTTGTCTTACGGATATCTGGCTCCCTTCTCTGGGAAATGTGCGGAAGACGGGTTCACTGTAAGCTCGTCCGACGAGATGTTAGCCTTTGACCTTTGAAGACCGGGCACACCCTGCTTCCCATCTCGGAGAGATATCGAAGTGTTCCCGAAGAGCAGGTGTATCCGGAAAGTTTTATTAAAAACAACATAACATGGCCACCTCACAGCAAAAAATAAAATAAATTACATAAAAATTTATCGTCAAGCTGAAAAGTCATATAACAGATAAATCAATGCCAATGGGCAATCAAAATCATAAACGGGATTATAAGATGGTGGTGTATAGCCGTTCCATCCCATAAGAATCTAGTAATCGTCAATTGATTGGCGATAATCTTGGAATATAAAATTTCGAATCACAGTGAATTAGTCGCAGATCGCCGTCTTCTAAGCCGCAAGTCGTTACCGGAATTGTCACCGGGTGAACTAAAATAAGCACAATTCATTATAGCCGAATAAATCACACTTAATTCGTCCTTGCAATCAATGACTTGATTTATCTCCTCCTCACAGGTGAACTTGCTTAGATTTTCCATTTATTGGTTTACTTGTGTTGATGCCGGCGTGGTCGGAGATCATATTTCCTCTTAAGATCAATCACTGGCGCTCTTGCGGGTTTGAACTCGTCATCTCTCCCACCACTCAGACGCGCACTACCAGTCTCCTTAATACGTATGCGGTGTAAGTTGTTATCGAGGAACAATATGATCCACCACACCTGAGCAAGGCTCATAGGGCTCTTCAAAACTCTCTGTTCGAAACACAGTCTACAGTTCTCGGGGATAGCACCAAAATGAATGTTTTTTTTATATATGGACAAGATGTCAGGTAATGCCATATAGATCCACGAGATGTTAGTCTGAGGAAGTCGTCGATGAAAGCCCAAGGCCGGCCGTCTTGTGGGGTAGAGGCCCCAGGAGCATCGTCTTCGGATGGTCACCCCTGGTGGATTGCTTCAGTAGCGATGACAGATGTTGGATGCAGATGGAGAGAGGTGGCCACGGGAGAGTAGTCATGAGATTTGGTGGCCCAGGAACATAGTCTCCAGAGGTGTGGCCCATAGTGGATGGCTCCTAGCAGTGTTGACCGATGTTGGATGCGAATGGGGAGAGGTGGCCACGGGAGAGTTGTCATGAGAGGTGGTGGTCCAGGAGTTTCGTCCTCAGATGTGTGGCCCCTGGTGGATCGCTTCTAGCAGTGTTAACTGATGTTGGATGGCGAGATGACCTCTGAAGAGCCGTCATGAGAGGTGGTGGCCCAGGAGCATCGTCTTCCATGATCTGGCAGGTAGAGGTTGACGTTCCTTAGTATGGAAAACATTGCATGTCTTCCCCCTCCCCCATGCTCTGAGAGGAGACATCTTTTGCGTCTATCTACCCCGAGTACCTTAGGAAAAAAGCCTCGTTTTTTCAACCTTTTTCCAACTTCCCAGTTTCAACTCAAAATCCAGTTATGATTGGTTGCGGAAGTGTCAGTGACAGCAGAGTCAGGCTCTCACTCCTTTTTTTCGGCAAAAACCCGTGAAAAAGATGACTCAATTGGGAGGGGAGGGAGCAAGAACAAAATGGCCAAAATGCGTGTCTAAACATGATTTTGCAAAAATCTGGAATTTTTGTGTGCATCCACGTGGTGTTTTGTGGAAGAGCCACACTCAAGGGGGCCAAAGAGCCTCGGTTTGCCGACCTCTGGGATAGACGAACAAAATTAAGATACCAACAGTAAGACAAAACAGTTCACACAATTTTTTTCTTAAATTTATTTAATTTCTTAAAAAGGTTAAATTAGTTTGAAATTCGTTCCAATTTTTAAAAGGAGTGGTGTTGTATACTTTATTAAGATGCAGAAGTTTCATGATGTTATTGATTTGAATCAGTTTTTAGCAATTTGATTTCAAAAAAAATATTTGACATTTATACCATGGCTTAACAAACTAGGTTCCAAGCATGGTTTCTCAAAATTTTCAAGGATTTAATGGACTTCCACCCCTCCTGGACTAGACGATGTATTGTCATGAAATATTAAGTTATTCACTCCACTTTAGCAATCACAGACAAAAAAATTATAGGTGTGGCAATTATAATTTTGTAGTTGTGATGCAACCTGGATCCTGATTTTTAATGGATATTTAATTAGGTTTATTATAATTATGTTTAAAAAAAATCAACAGCTTTGATACAGTTGAAATCCACATAGTAATTAGAGTTCATAATTTATCAGAAGTGGTTTTGAAATGAAGTTTAAGCAATTCTATTGGAACACAAAAAATGGATTCAGGAGTAAAGGGGTGCAGCAAAAAAATTTGTGTACACACAGCATAAGGTCCACCACTTCAATTTTACTACTGCGTGTAAAAAAAAAACAACCAAAAAACAAACTTTTTCTAACAAAAAAAGAGAAACTGCTGCAGACACACAGAACCTGAAAACAATTCCTTAACATGAATTGCAAAAGATTATGAAACTCAATTTCCATGCAAACTTAAGATGGCAAGATGCAATGTTTATGAAAATTGGCAGTGAAGAAGGGCACCTTGTTAACACTCACAGTAGTGCCAAACTCACTTCTGAATGTACCTGATTTAGCTTCCAGCGAAAGGTCACAACAAAATAGAAAAACATGGCCTAATAGCCTTGCAAGTCTTTGTTTGAGTGAAAACCTATGCCCACACATTAACAAAAAGCGTATCAAATATCAGCTAGAGATGGTAACAGCCAAACAGTGAGTCTTTGCATCCTACAATGCCATGGCATCTGCCATGGGTTCTACAAGATGTAATTTAGGAAATAAAACCATGCTGAATAAAAAAACACAGACCCCTAACTATTAATGTCTTACACACTTTGGATATATGTGGAATTTATATATATCAGAGTACTACACATTATTTGAATACTTTTCTAAGTGGAAGTATGCCTCTAAGATCAGCAGTTCGCCTGTAAAATGCCCTGCTACCTAATACACCCTTTATAGAGAGTGCCAACGCGTTTTTGTGAAATGGTGCAGAATTGATTCCAAATAGATACAGTAGATTCTGAACTATCTGGCCTGATGTGGCGGAAAAGTGGACAGTATAACAGAAAAGCCAGAGTTATATAAATGCTCACTTCCTACCTCCATCCATACCATAAAAAACACCCTTTTTGTGCCAAAAACCTGCTTCTATTTATAATTTCTAACTTCTAAGTACAAGAGAGTACTTAATAAATGCTTGTTATGTACTGAACTGTACGTTCAAAAAATTTGTTACAGATACAGCGGTCCAAGAACAAGAATATTGGGCACATTTTAGGTTTTAAAATGAATTCTTTTCTGTCTATCTTGATTGCTAGAAACATAAAATCATATACACAGTACAGTATGAACACATACGATACATTATCGCACATTAGCGTGAAACAAATTTAATTTTCTTACAAAAAATTTCTTAAATTTATTTCACTCTTTATTGATTGATAAATGATGACGTAAATGTCAAAAGGTACGACAAAGATGAAAAAAGTCAAAACTCAGTTTTTAGTTGTGTTTTTTCAGGGCTTTTCCTTTTTATCTCTCTTCGGCAACACAATGTCCCTCCACTTATGCTCAAAAACCATTCCGGTTTTGAGGTGTGGCTAGCACTGTGAGAGACTTTTTAATGATTGATTTTGCATAGCCACACCCTACAACCTGTTTTTTGTGCAGCTTGTGATCACAGAGAATTATTATATATTAATTTTTAACTGGGCCGGATAGTCGAGTTTACTGTATAAAAAAAAAAGCTTTAAATGGCCTGGTAATGAATTATTCACAAAGAATGATGAACTATGACATGCTTTAAGAGCCTTTTTAAACACATAGCCCCTCTCCCTTAAACACTTCTATCATTATCACTATATAATCATCAAACACTATGATAATGTAAATCTGCCCTTCTGTGCAGGGTAAATAATTTTTAAAAATACAAGGAAACACAGCAATTTGAATACAGCAGAACTTTGGTTTAAGAACATGATTTGTTCCGAGACTCCAATCCAAAACACTTGTATAGAGAATCAAACTTAGTAATGTTAACTCAAATGATTCACTTCGCAAGCCCATCTTCCTCAAGCCAACCATGATTCCTTTAGAAGATATGGTGCAGGCTGATTTATTTTAAATCATTTTATTTCATCTTGGTTAAAAGCAAAAGTTTACAGAACAATCTTTGGCTAATTACGTGGACCCCATCTATGTAAATCATGCAATTGCCATTCAAAATTCGGAAAAGCTCTAAACCTGAGTGGTGCCACATTTTCAAAATGATGGATTTTTTCTATGCTGCATATACATAGTAGAAAATGACTACCTTCAGTTTTTTAAAGAAAGAAAATTAAACATTAAATGAAAAGAAATGAAACTTTAATCTTCAACTAAATAAAATAATTTGTACAGAATTTCAGTTCAACTGAATAAGAAAAACAGTGATGTACCAATGTGGTAAGTTTGAAAATGCGATCCAAAATCTATGCTGAGAAATCTGAACAGACAGGATAATCAATCAGACATTTGAATGCCAATTGTATGTGATATTTACAGCATATATCATTTTGAAAAGCATCTTACGTTTAAGTGATGTTCCTCATTAACCACAGGAGGAATTCCACTGCTCTCCCACTTGCCCGCGGCTATTTCCAAACTGAAGTAGTACAAGACTCTGTCCAACAAATAGCCGGGTCTCAGATGCGGCGAATTTTGCAAGTTGAATGCACATTCTGGATGATCAAGCAACCACTCGCTCTCGTTTGCTGTGTGATTCAGGACGACATCCACTATACTTAACAACTGCAAAAGAAATCAGATACATATCAATTGTACAGTCCACATAACAGCTACTGTGAACATGAGCCACACTTTGAATTTCAATCTAACGGAAAGTCACTAAATTATCACTTGCCAAATACTAATGTGATCTAGATTTATCAACAGAAAAATCAAATATTTCATCAGTGTGATAAGCGCAAATTCAAAGAAGTTAATAGAAAAACACCACAAAAGCAATTGTGCATTGAAGTCAGGAGGCCACACCGTCATGTGGCAATACTGGCTCATTACACTTACTAGTGAAACTGCCATAACTACTCCTTTTGGTCTGTATGAAAGTACAAGAATGAAATTTGGGCTATGCAATGTCGCCGCAAAATTTTAACAATTCATTGATGAAGTTATTCACGGTTTGCCTATGCATTTCTGGATGATATTCTGATTGCTTCAGAACCAGATGAACATCTCAAACACCTGCGTGAACTTTTCGATAGGCTAAATCATTATGGTTTAGTTTAAGTCTTAAACCATCAAAATGCATCTTTGGTGTTTATAACATTGATTTTTCTTTGTTTCAGAGCAGGGAATTAAACCACTTTCAGATCGTGTTAAAGTAATACAAGATTTTCCTCGTCCAGAAATTAACGCAATTATGCAGATTTTCAGGTCCATTTAATTCCTATAGGAGATTCATGCTTAACGCAGCGGAAATATTACCTCCATTAGTTAAATTTCTTCAAGGTTGGCAAAATAAAAAGAAATACAAACCAACCAAAACATGCAATCAAGCTGACAAACTACAGTGAAACCCTGAGGCTGAAATGGCTTCTTACGATGCAAAACAAGCATTGCTCAAGCCATTTTGTTACAGCATGCAAAGCTAGGCGCATAATTTTGTATCACAGTTAACGCTGTTGGTAGCACATTAATGTAATATACTGACCACCTATGGGCACCGATAGCATTTCTTTCTCAAAAACTATCAGACACCAAAAAGAAATGGTCAACCAATGATAGAGGTTGATAATATAATATTGATAATATTTCATCATGTATATATATTGTTTGTAATTGCATTTTAAATTGGGTTGCTGTATTTTTGAAATATATGACATCCATATTTATTATAGGCATTTTTTTCTCAGCCACCTTGTTGGGCATTTTGTCTGTTGTGGCGTTGTATTTGTATTGTATAAAGACTTATCTGCAATCTATACTACCATAAGAAAAATTTGTTACATGTTAGAAGGCAGAAATTTTTCTATTTTTACAGATCAGAAGCCATAAATTTTTGCTTCCAAACAAAACCGAAAAAAATGCTCCAAGACAATTTCACCAACTTGATTTTACATCTGTTTTTAACTCATATAAGATATAAAAAAAGAACCGACAATGTCGTAGCAGATGCATTAAGTCGCATTGAGGTAGATTCAATTTATACAAATACAACGCCACAACAGGCAAAATGCCCAACGAGGTGGCTGAGAAAAAGATGCCCATAGCAAATATGGATGTCATATTTCAAAAATACCGCAACCCAATTAAAAACACACTGACAAAAATTATAAACAATATATGCCCATAAAGAACATTATGGTTGTCTTATTCTAAGTATGGACAGCTTCTCGATTTACCCAACATGTTTATCGTATTTCTTTTTAAACGTGTCAATTGTGTTACAATTTAAAAACTCCGGGGATAAGCCATTCCATTTATTGACAACCCTATTAGAGATGTTAATTCCCTGCGACACCATAACCTAACCTTGCATTGTCCCTTACCAATCGATACTGGTGTCCCCTTGTAAAAGCAGTCGATTGGCGGTGTACTAAAAGTTCATGGTCCATCCTATCCATTCCATTGAAAATTTTGAACACTTTGATCATATCTCCTCGACACCTGCATTCATCCAATGCAAACATATTCAAAAAATGAAGTCTCTCTTCATAACTCAAGCCCCTTGTGCTAATAAGGACACGCGTAGCTCTTCTCTGCACCCCTTCAACCAAGTCTATGTCCCTCTGCAGGTATGGTCACTAAAACCTTACAGCATACTCCAGCTCAGGACGAACTAAGCCTTGAAAAAGCGGAAGAATGACTTTAGGAGAACGCGAAGAGACCTTTTTGAAAATGAGACGAAGCATTCTATTCGATTTTCTGAACAATGTTCAGAAAACCTACGGCGCTCGTCAATGAGAATTCCCAAATCGGTAACCCTAGTTGCATCCGGGATAGTGACACCATTCAACTCGAACCGTGGGTTGTTCGAACCAAAATGAGTGACCATGCACTTATCAATGCTAAACGTCATGCTCCATTCATTTGTCCATGCTGCTATCCTATTTAGGTTGGTCTGGGGCGACTATCTATCGCTTTGATTCACAATTACCCCAATTAGTTTCACGTCATCTGCAAATTTTCTGGTAATCCCATTGATACCCTGATCGAATTTATCGATAAAAAGTGAAAAAAAGTATGGGGCCAAGGACACTTCCTTGAGGAACTCCATTTGCGACGCCTGTCCGACCAGAGAATTCCCAGTTCACCTTAACTTGTTGCGACCTATCCCTTAACCACGATTCTATCCAATCGAGCAAGTTGCCCCCAATTCCAATCTCTTGTAAATGCTTCAAGAGTTTAACCATGTTGGACACGATCGAATGCCTTCTAGAAATCAAGGAAAACAACATCTACATTTTTATCCTTACCCAAAGTCTTCGTCACGTGATCATAGAAGCAAAGGAGGTTAGTTACACACATGACTTCCCCTTCCTGAACCCATGCTGATTATCCGACAATACATTATTCTCGTCTATCCACTTCACAAACTGCCTTTTGATAATTTCCAAAATTTTCGAGAGGGAGCACGTCAAACTCACTGGATGATAATTTGACACCACTTCTCTACTAACCTTCTTAAATATCGGAACAACGTTAGCAAGTTTCCAATCCCTTGGGATGATAACCTCAGCAACACTGCTCCTGTATATCTGTGCGACTGGCCCCAACACTTCATTAGCACATTCCCTGAGGACCCTGGGGTAGATATCATCTGGTGCTTTGCTTGCACATACATTTTTTTAGAGGATTTAAGACCTCCACGTCCTCTACTTGAATATCGTTGAGGATTTTATTACCCCATGCAACACCAGTACATTGAATATCATTATACCTATTGAAAACCGACGCGAAAAAGTCATTGAAAGCACTACACATGCCTACATTGCTCTCTACGCTAGACCCTCCTATAGAGAGAGGGCCAACTGTCCCCTTACATCCATTATTGATGTATCGAAAAAATGATTTTGGGTCAGAGCCAATGTAATCTGCCAACCTAGATTCAACTTTCTTTTTATTATCCCTTATCTCTTTCTTCAACACTCTTCTCTTATCAGTAAACAATGATAGGTCACCTCGTCCACTTTTATACTCTCTGAATGCTCTTTTCTTTTCAAGATAAAGGTTACGCACGCTATCCGTGAACCATAGAGGGTTCAATGTACAAACACGCTTTTTTCGAACAAAGGGTATGATGTCATGCAAAACAGAGGACAGCTTCGTATTAAATTCTTTCCATTGACTTACCACCCGTACCGATTCCAACCGGTCTTTGAAAACTTCCACTAACCTTCCTCTCAAAACATCAAAGTTAGTTCTTTTAATCAGCACCAGATTTAGATTTCAGGGAATTTGCTAAAATTCAATCAACTGATCCTGAAATACAAACTTACTTGAAAGAGAATTTTTTTTTTTTTGTAAATTAGAACTGATACCATTTCCTTTAGCAGATACAAATATCTATTGAGACATGTCAACTGCTATACCTAGACCATTTGTACCTGAATCTCAATGCAAAACATGGTATTTTTTGGCGATTTCATCACCTTTTCCCATCTAGAGGCTTCAGCCACAAGTAAACTGATATGTCCAATATATATGGCCCAATATGCAGAAATTTATTAAGCTATTAGAGCAACAGTGTCAATACCTACTAGAGCAGAAGGCCTGACCCCGAGATTCGTGACGTCATCGAATTCCGTCCTAGAATCGTCTTCCCTGTAAGATTGTTTTCCAGCAGCACCACGCACTGTGTAACGCCGTTATATATTTTTTTTACCCACCCCGCTGCAATATATTATATTTTTTTCCTTATAAAAAAAAATAGGTTGAATTAGCTAAGAATTGAGCACTCGAATGGACGAGTTTATACTTATAACTCAACATTATTTTCAAGTATCAATTAAAGCCAGAGTTTTTACGAAAACTTAACATTTGAAAAAATTACCATTTGACATAAAAATTTCCCCAAGAGAATTAATTTTTCAGAATTTCATTTGTTGATTTTAACCAAAAAAATATCCATTGAATACCAAAATTCAACTATATATAAAATATCCTTTATTTTTCATTTAGACATATGCAATATTCACTATATATTTTGTCGTTTAAAAAAATATATATACAAACTTTTCATGTAATGTGTATTTTATTGAAAGGAAGAAAAAAAGAACAAATGAACAAATAAATATGCTTTGCTTTACTCTTTCCAGAAAATTTTAATGTAAACTGTGGATTAGATATAGATTGCATGATTCTCATTCGTACACAAATGCATAACATTAAAGTAGTAAAAATCTATTTCAAAAATTTTTTTTTTTCAATATATGCCACCATTTCTTCTTTGCATATAAAATTGTTTTATTTATAACTTCTCTTAAAAATTAATTTTTATTCGAAGATTCTTTAGAAATAAGCCAGAAAAAAAAAACCAAGAATACGTAGATAAATTTTGAGACTAAATTTTCTTGCTTCATGTTATGAAGCAAAGTGTGATCTATGTTCAAGATTATAAATATCAGGTTCATATATTATTTAGGCTGGGGAGCGAAAATTATATCCAATGTTTTCCACTACACACATGGAATTACACAATAAATAAAACTTGCTAGAATCGAAAAACAATCTTTAATTGAACATTTGCATTAAACATGAATTCAACATCATTTTTTAGTTTCTCAGTTATAATGTAATTATATAGAACATAACTAACAACTACAGGAGTTGGACACGACAAACCCCTTTAACCAAATTTTGTATGATTATGAAACTTCCATTGTTTAAAAACATTTCTTTTCAGTAGTTAGATACTCTTTCCACTCTGAGCATTTAAGTTTTTTCATGAAAGCATGTGAGCAATATATATATATATTCAGAACTTCATGCCAATTTTCTGTGAACAACTAAAATCATAACCACCATCATTTATGTATAACTTTTTTTAAAAAAAAAAAGGGGAGGTGTGAAATATACCAGTAATGAGACACTTATTTCAAAGATTTAAAAATAAAAAACGAATTTAAGGTGAATTTGAAATTTTGAGCTGATAATGATGGATAAATGTTTGACTGATATTGAAAAGTAATTGAGTAAATATTATTTCAAGTTTGGGAGCTAACTAATGAAATGTTAAGTGGCCTGGCCCATTACTTATATATTTACCAAACTTGATCGAAACACTCAAGTTTCCTCTTTGCACATTTTTCATTCCTAATTTCCCCTTTTTTCTTTGTCACCAAATCATTTTTATTCATACACAGATTTTTGAGTAAAATATTAGATGAAATCCATACAATTTTTTTAGCAATATCAGCTTTCCTATGACCATTACAACATTCATATACATTTCCTAAAATTTCAAACTCGTCCAAGGTGGTAAAAGCTTTGTTTACAAGAACTTCTCTATGCTTACTCTGATTATGATTATTATATTATATATGATATGATTACTATATATGATATGATTACTATATATGATATGATTACTATATATGATATGATTATGATTATCTGATTACTGTGATTACTTTAATAAATTCAGCAGTATCAGTAAAATGAGGGATATTTCTGTCTGGACCCAATATACTGTATTTAAAGCCTCGCAAACAAACTAATTGAAGACTGAGTACAAGTTTGATGTTTTGTCTCTCTAAATTAGAAGGTCAGAGATTTCCATGTTAGCCCTCTTGCAAATGAGACAACATTTGCAGAGTCTGTCATACAGTTGTTTCAATGATGCTGTACAAAAATTGTCAACTGAAACATCAAAGTTCAGGTAAAAATAGCACTTGCAATCATTTCTTTGATTCAACCAGTTATTTCTGATATTTTTTAACAAATACACACTATCTATAACAAAAAATAGTGGTCTAGATGGACACTGAGGCTGGGGATACATATATAAATTCTTATGTGGCTTTGTGAACAAGCTCATTGCTTTTCTATTGATAGCATTATTATCAGTGACAACACCAATAACTGTGAAACCAATATTTTCTAAACCTAAAATAACTTAGGATAACATTATGTAACAATACATGATTTATATTGAACACAGGTGAAATATGCACTTCTTTAAAAAAGGACATTAAGCTGGAAATTATAAACACAAAAGCACTCTTTGCAGCTTCTTCTGTATTGAAGGCCATGCCACCAGAACCTCCCTTGTAATCAAAATAAGGTTTTATGTAAATTTCGTCAACAAGGAGAATAACTTTTTTATCTTCATCAGAAATATATTTTGCTCTGGCTTTTATGTATATCAAGAAATTTTGACTCACCTCCTCGGTTGGTGAAACTGGTAGTCGCTGACTAATTCTCCTCAAAGTTGATGGATGAGGCAGTATCATTTTATTGCTAGATCTTATAAATTTGTACGCTTGTAGCGAAATTTAATGTAACAGAGTAGCAAATACTGTGATGTCATTAGAGTATTTAAAGTTGTTTTTTGCACAACGACTAATCTTAATTTGTTCCTCTATAAAATTTATCAGTAATTCATTTTCACCAGTCTTCAAACAAGACAGAGCATCATTGAAGAAATCTATTTTAGAGGAATTTTCCTCACACATAGGATTCATACTTTTAAGTGTGTCTAATATATCAATTAAGTCATTGAAATTTGTGAACTTATATGGGAGGGTAAATTTTGAAATTGTTTTCAATGCAGTACTCTTTAGATAAACGGAAACATTAAGATTACTTACAACCACTGAATGCGAAATCTGAGGGTATGGTTGTATATCCAAATGATAAACACAAAATTTGTCACTGATTTGACACTTCATCAAAATTGTCAAGACCAAATGTTTCAACACATCACTGTAGATCTTCCGTACTGCTGATTTGTCTCTGTTGAGAAAATGTTGCTGCATCAGTCACACTTTCCTCAAGGGCCGTTTTTAAGCGTTCATTCTTTCAGTGTTTTTTGTAGTTTGGAGATAACCTTCGTTCAATAGGAAGTGCCATAGAAGTTGAGGGATATCCTTCGAAGATGCATGGCACAGCGTTCTCTCTTCTCTTAATTTTCAACGGAGCTTTTAAAGTATTACTACTGTTTCTGTCAAAAGCCGAAGATTCTGTTACCAAATCCGTGGCCAGAAAATGCAGTTCACATACCTAGACATAAAATAAGCATAATCAGACTGATGGCTATTGGTAATAACATGAAATTAATTTAGTCTCTGACCATTACTTGTTCTCCATAAGAGATGGGACAAATAATCTGCTGGTAAATTATACATAATATACTACTATTATAACTAGTTAAATACTAGTTCATAAATTATATGGGGCATTACTAGTTAGGAGTAAATAATGATTTACATTTCCTTGATTGGATATGAAATTGTAATTAATTAAAAACAAAAATCATTTTGTAATATTAATGTACTATGTATCTGTCAAGTTTTGTCAGTATCATGGCAATATCTCCCAATTACCAGTTTTTCAATATCTCTCTATTGAAATAAAAAAAAATTCCATACTTAAAATTCAATATTTAAAATTACCAATAATTTCATTTTTTAATTAAAAACACCAATTTCATTTACAATTGTGATGAATTTTAAGGAAATTAATATTCGGCCACGAAATATTTGATATCTGGCCAAAACATTAGCTGAATATTTGTCCCATCTCTATTATTAATTTCGGAGTTGATTTTTTTGCATTCTGTTGTTTTTTTTTTTAAATTTTTCTTAAAGAATAAAACAATATAATGTTAGGAAATGAGCACTTACACCTCTGCGATCATTCGGTACGAAGTCCTTTCTTTGGATGGCATTCAACCACTTCTTCAGATCTTCACATTTCGGAAAATAAAATACAGATACTTTTGGTCCTGGCAGATAATTTTCTCTGCAATACGGGTCAGACATATTTCTGTAAAAAAATATCTAATCGACGACCACGTGCCTTCGTTACAACCTGATGTTTTAATGGCGATGGGAGAAGCAGAGCGTGGATCGTGGGAGAATGCAGAGGAGAAGAAATTCTCTTTCTAGTTTAAGCCGGAGTGTGGTGACGTCACAGCATCGAAAATATCGCGAGAGAAGGCTTCCTGCTCTAGAAGGTATTGACAGTGTACACAATGCCAAAGGTCCAAAATTCAACACATGGTGCAAAATTCACACAAGAGCACAACTAGGAACTCTAGATAGACGTTTTTCACATCTGCATATCGACATCATAGGACCCCTTTCTATGTCACAAGGAATACAATATTGTCTCACCATCATAGACAGATACAGCCGATGGCCTGAAGTTGTCCCGATTCCTAACATCAATGTCAAAACAGTGTGCAAAGCACTATTTACGGGCTGGATTAACAGATTTGGTTGTCCTTCTATCACTACAGATCAATTTGAGTCAAATCTGTTCAAGGAACTCACTTTTTTTGCACAAATCGAATTCACTCCACAGCTTTTCACTCAAGATCCAATGGACTAATTGAGTGATTCCACTGTCATTTGAAATCGGCAATCAAAGCTCACGAGAACCAAAATTGGACTGATACTACCCATAGTGCTGTTAGGTATCAGACAAGCAATAAAACCAGACATCCGAGCTAGTGCATCAGAACTTGTGTATGGTACTTCATTAAGTCTACCAGCTCTCTCTCTCTGTTATCCTCAGACTCTTCAAAGCCATTACCAACATATTCTCTGAATTTCACGACGGAACACAGAGAAAAGACGAGTAAATTAAAGCCTGTGAATACATCAGCACATGGTCAAGCAGTGATGTATGCCCATCAATCTCTGGAAGATTGCACACATATTCTTTGAGTGTTATACTGTGATACTGTGCGTCCACCACTATCGCAGCCTTACACAGGACTACATAGTGATAGAGATGACAAGACAGTGACTATAGAACTTCCGAACAGGCGAAGTGTCAATTAATTGAGTAAAACCTGAATTTGTGGGAACGAAAAATTCAGATACAACAAAACATTCTGAACCTGTAACAAAATCAGAACAGTCTGAACAATCAGTTGCAAAACGTACAACTAAAAGATATGTTGCCACATTTACAGTAATCAATGACAACTACATATAATCAATCTATGCATACATCATTTTTTTTGCTCTATACTTAATTTTTTTTATATATGCAATTCTTAGCGTGTGTGTGTATATATTTTTTGCTTCACATAATCCAAATCAATTTTAATAACCAATCCAGAAAAAAAAAAATTACCATATTTTATGTTACTCTCGTATGCATATATATATTTCACAGTAATTTCATGTATCGTTCACCCCACTCACTGGGGGATACTCTGTAGCGATACTATTACATAGCAACCAACAGCCAGCAGATGGCATTAGTCATAAACAATTGTCGCTGAATGCTGGGAAAATATGTTTATATTCCCAGGAGAGAGTCTCGGA
Source organism: Pholcus phalangioides (assembly GCF_987345545.1). Taxonomy (NCBI): domain Eukaryota; kingdom Metazoa; phylum Arthropoda; class Arachnida; order Araneae; family Pholcidae; genus Pholcus; species Pholcus phalangioides. The sequence continues at coordinate 1,562,632 of NW_028301601.1, forward strand.
GAGTCGAGACTTCTGAATGTTCGGATGTATTCTTTCTTGATTGTGATGTAAATAGTTAAGTTTAATTAATAGTAATTTTAACAGTGATAAATAAATAATAAAGTCTTTTATAAGTCAACATGTGCAATATAGTGAATTCTTACACTATAGGATCATTAGATCTGAGGGCTGATGCTATAAGTCCGCTTCATTTACAGAATTCTTCATAGGAATCAGCTGGAACCTCGGCCTATTGACGTAATAGCTGAATTATTGCTATAACTGAGTTTATGTACTGATTACTACTATTAAAACTTTTTTCTTGAATGAGTACCATATTTTAATGTGCATAACAAACCTCCTGATTTTTTGGGCTTAAAATTTTGAAAAAACATTTTCATCAAAGATATATATATGGTCCACGGACCAGAGGTAGTTCGTGTCAATTTTACCGGTAATTTGCAGGCAGACTTGATATTTTTACTCTAACTGAAGGAAAAATTATTCATCCATTATGACTGGTAAGCTTATTAGTAATAATAACAACTTGGAGTTATATAAAATTTACGTTACAAGTAGTAACGTATGCAGATATAATTTTTATACAACTCCATATCGTTATTATTACTACTAGGCTTACCAATCATAATGGAAGAATAATTTTTCCTTCAGTACGTGCTATTTTGTTGTATAACATACGTTTACATGTAGTAACGTATGTTATACAACAAAATAGTGTGTAGTAACATGAATGTTCACCATTACAGAGGAAAATGCAATCTTAAATCTGGGAAAATCTCTAATGTTAGCTGAAAAATGCAATTCATTACCTTAAATGAAATTTGCTAAAATTGCTGAAATAAGGGAAAATAAACGGCTGCTACAAATCAGTTAAAAAATTTTTATACGAAAAAAAGTATTCAAATGATGAGATGACCATTAGGGTGGACGGAAAAAGGGTGTTTTTTTCACTTTTTTTGGAAATTGATGTTGCCTTTGTATTCAAAAGATGCCTTTCAAGGTTTTAAGACGTTATACAAAAATCTAGGAAAATATTTTAATATCTTAAGGTTCCTCACAGACCCTAAAGGTCGAGCAAAAAGACTTTTTTTATAAGTGCACATTATAAAAATCTATGTAAACATTATATATATATAAAATAACCCCTTTTTTGGGGGGATGGGGTGGGGACGAAACTATAATCATTGTTTCTTCAATTTCTTTGTTGTTAGGACATCTACTCGACCAATGGCCATCTTGCGTGTACTTTTTTGATATTGCAAGAAATCTTGCTCTAAATTTGGAACCTTACTCAACTTGTCACACTTAAACTCTTCAAAATCCCATTTGCATGCTGCAATGTCAAACAATTTCCGTTCTTCGCACTGAAAAGATTTCAAGTTCAACTTGAAAATTTGAGAATCTTTCCTTGCTTTCATATATTTCTGAAGATTCTTGTATTTACAGTAAAAGTCTTTGAAAATTTTGCATATCCGTTGGTGAGAAACCGTAAGAATTCAAGCTGTAAGAATTGAATTTTCCAAATATTTTCTATCTTTGGCACGATAATTTCAAGAATGTCTGCAATAGCTGGACCTTTTCTTGATTGTTGTGCCTTTGTATTGCGTTGAGTCAGCAAACAACAAAGCATAATATCGCCATAGGTGGGCAAGACCCGAGAATCCAACTCTTTAGGATTTCCTAAAATGTCAATAAAAGCTTCTGGTCGTCATTTTGACTGCTATACACCCTCCCAGTTAAGGAGTAAGAGATTGCAAATGAACACTGAAAACAAGGGAAAAACATCGAGGTCACTGAATGAATCACGTATTCAGGGGAATAGGAAAGCCTCCTCTGCTGTGACATCTTACAGAATTCCACACATGCGTAAAACTTCAGGGGCGATGAGGAACCTCAAGAAGTTTGAATTTTGGGGAAAAAAGTTAGGAATGGCATTTCTTCACATAAAGGCATATTTTAAATTCTATTACAATAGCAATTTCGAAAAAAAAAAAATTTTTGATCCACCCTAATGACCATATTTCATTAAAAAAAATAAAATAATTAAACTAGGATATTAAATAGGGTATGCCATATAATTATCACAATATAAGTTATACATTATGAAGACAAATAAGTGTGTATATTCACGACTTCTTGTAAATATTCCAAATTCAAATAAATGGGAAAAACGAGACAAATGTATAAAAAAAACAGGTACAACAAAATTACAGGAATGCCCCATAATACGGGACACAAGTGGCCATCACATTTTACTGGTCCTTGGGTTCAGAAAGGTTGAAAAACACCGAGCTATATCAAGTTCATTATTATCAACAGAGCAACTTCCATAGTAAATTGCAAGAAATTGTGTGCAAGTAATGTGTATCCATAATATTATCCATGTATAAGAAACCTGTTATTTTTGATTCCTTATACAGTGAAACCTGTACGAAACGAAACATCAACCAGGGTTGGTAAAAAAACCGGGTTTTTTTGGTTTAAAAAAGTTTTTTGTTTTAAATAGTATTAACATTAAAAACAATAAAATTTCTGAAAAATCATTGAAACTTGTAATAAATAATTAAAATAAAATGGTTATTAATGGTAATTAACACTATTCTGATATTAATTATTTCTTACATTTTAACAGAAACCAACTTTTGCAATTTAATTATTTTTGCTTAACTCAATGGATTACTGTGTGTTTGAAAATTCTTTTAATGTCATTATTAATCATTATATATATATTATAAACTGAAGAGCCAAAAAAACTGGTACAGGCATGCGTATGCAAATAAAGAGATATAGAACCAATCAGAGTATGTTGCTGCGGTCTGCAACGCCTATATAACACAACAAGTGTCTGGCATAGTTGTTAGATCGGTTACTGCTGCTACAATGGCAGGTTATCGAGATTTAAGTGAGTTTGAACGTGGCGTTATAGTCGGCGCACGAGAGATGGGACATAGCATTTCCGAGGTAGCGATGAAATTTGGATTTTCGCGTACGACCATTTCACGAGTGTACCGTGAATATCAGGAATCCGGTAGAAAATTAAATCTACGACATCGCTGCTGCCGGAAAAAGATCATGCAAGAACGGGACCAACGACGACTGACGAGAATCATTAAACGTGACAGACGTGCAACCCTTCCGCAAATTGCTGCAGATTTCAATGCTGGGCCATCAACAAGTGTCAGCGTGCGAACCATTCAACGAAACATCATCGATATGGGCTTTCGGAGCCGAAGGCCCACTAGTGTACCTTTGATGACTGCACGACACAAAGCTTTACGCCTTGCCTGGGCCGACAACACCAACATTGGACTGTTGAGGACTGGAAACACGTTGCCTAGTCTGACGAGTCTCGGTTCCAATTGCTTCGAGCTGATGGACGTGTACGGGTATGGAGACAACCTCATGAACCCTACATGTCAACAGAGGGCTGTTCAAGCGTGGAGGCTCTGTGATGGTATGGAACGTGTGCAGTTGGCGTGATATGGGACCTCTGATATGTCTAGATATGGCTCTGACAGGTGACAGATACGTAAGCATCCTGTCTGATCACCTGCACCCATTCATATGCATTGTGCATTCCGACAGACTCTGACAATTTCAGCAGGACAATGCGACACCCCACACGTCCAGAATTGCTACTTACTTAAGAAATGTTAAATATGTTGTTGACAGTGTTCTGGCTATGAGGTAAAAGCACAAAAATTCTTGTTCAACAAAATATCAGGGTATGCCATGGTTATGATGTGGATGTGCTTGCAATTCAGCTTTATTAAATCAAACGCGCCCCACGTTAATGTTCCTGAGGAACTTCTAACACATAGGGGATGTGCTGGAGATTGCAATTCGCCAAAGTTAGCAATCTAACCACTGTGTATGACATTTTCAGGTAGCCCCCCCCCCCCACAGCCAGAAGTTGCAAGGGTTTAGGTGCATCCTGTCAAAATGGGTCTTCGGCAGCTGCTTTGCTGGTATTGCAATGTGCATCTTGATAGAAGTTATCCACACACTGACGCTGTGGAAGTGCCGAAATGATGTGGTTGCACAAAATAGATTCTACTGCTGGCCAAGTACAGCATCATCTACTTGCACATTTTGCACTTTTTTTCCTTTTGCAAAAGAAACTTCCATTGCTTCAGGAGTATCTATGCAAATTTTCAAGTCATTCTGACCAGCAGTTCTTATTGAATAGTTTTGGAATCAAAACTTCAAATTATAATCACCCTGTATATAGCTGATTATTTTTCATAAATCTATTATTATACAATAGAACCTTGATTAACTGGGCTTACCATAAAAGTATAAAAAAAAACAAAAAAACTATTGAATATTAAGACTGGGAGATACAGTAGGAGATGTGCTACTTCTTATAGGAAAGAAAATTAAAATGCCTGAGGTAAAATGTAACTACTAGTACACTAGTCTGTCCTTTAAGGACAGCTGGTGTCTTTATTGAATTATAGGACCACCTGCCCCTAGCATGATGATGTCACTACTGTTGCTTCTTTGTGAAGTGAAAAAGAAACCCTGTGAGATAATACACCACTACATTTAGATGTGTGATGCAATCCTTATTCATGAATTTGCTAAAGATAGAGCATCAGAATGTAGCCAAAGGTTAGAAAATGTTGTAAGAATGAGAAATTTTGGCTTTTATATATAACTTTAAATGACTAAGATACTTCATATGAAAAATATATATATATTCTGGCCACTTTTTTATGAGACTTTTTGAAAAAAACCACTTATAAAATCTTATGTCATTTAAAGATATACTATCAGAATGTACCCCAAGGATATAAAATGCGGTAAACATGAAAAATTTTGGCTAATAATGAACCAATATGATATTTTCCAAGGAAAAAAAATGATATTTAGACCACTTTTATTTGATTTTTTGAAAAAAAAACCACTTGGTTAAAACCAAGGTTTAAACCATTTTAAACTAAACAACCCTGAGTCGTCAACACAGACTGAAATAATATTTCATTTTAGACAGATTTCCGTTTTATAAAGGTGCAATAAAAGCACTAATCATTGAACAGACTATATTTTGATTCCATTTAAGACTGGTTCCCGTCTCATACAGGTTTCACTGTATATGTTACATTCACAGTAATGGAACAGTTTTTATAATAAATGTTACAAAATGAGACACTACACAGTAATTGACATTGTTGTTCTGCCAAAATTTAGAAAGATTGAGGTGGATTGAAAAAAAAAACATTTATAAAAGCTTGAAATAAATATTCACAAAATATAAACAAGCAATAAAATGACTAAAAAAAAAAGAAGATTCCATTCGCTTACTTTCCAGTCTTTTTTCATCCTATCGACAAGACTTGCAACATCATTTATACCATAAGCTTTTTCTTTTGTGTTGAAAATTGGATTTAGGATGAGCTGATTTCTTAATGAATATGATGAATTTGAAGCACCAAGCTCTTGAATCGGGGTCAGATGCACCATGTTGTAACCCGTCTCTGAAGCTACTCGTAGACGCTGCTCCCATTCTGGAAACTGACCCAGGCATTTGGCAAGGTAAGTCTGGCACAAAATACAATCCAGTGGCAGGTTTTCATTGTCTGGTCCATAGGTCAGAGTTGGTTCTACCAGAATAAACCCAGATCCAATCAGTTCCTCTGGCTTGCTTGAATGATCCAGAAAAAAAAAACCAAACAAAATTGGTACGAAAATTTTTCAACACAATAGAATTTTTACACGATTCAAAATTTAAAAAAAAGAAAAGTTTGGCTGATCTGTTGAAAAAAAAAAAAAATTCAATCAAACTCTTCTATAATAAACCTGGTCTGTAACAAAAACGTTTTTCTCATATCCCAAATGATGTGCCTTCACTGGTCTATGCAAGGATACATGAGTCAGGATTACAGGTTTTTGGCAGTAAACAATAGGAAAGTCTCCGTAGAACAGACCAACACAATACTCACATAACATGGAAATTCAGGCATTTGTCTTTTTCCCTTTAAAATATTTAAGTTAATATGATAGGAAAAGTAAAACACGATACAAGTCCAATTCTGACAACATAAATATGCAACGATTATTATTGGTGTACGCAAAAAAAGGGTTTGGGATTCTAGCCAGGGCCGGCTTAAGAGTATCATGGGCCCCCGGGCCAATTAATTTTTTTGAGGCCCATACCAAATAAATTCTCGAAAATTTCAACCAGATCTTATTTTTGTGAGGCCCTTCTTCGCTTGAGGCCCCCGGTCCATGCCGGGTAGGCCCCCATGCTTTAAGATGACACTGATTCTAGCCCCACCTCAAGCAGAGATTAGTGTTATTTTGCAGGAAAAATGTAAACTCCCCCTCCCCCGAGAAAATTCTGCGTACGCCTATGATGATTATGCAAGTGCAACATGTTCTGGCATGGCCAAAATTTGCTGGAAATTCTACAGGGGAATGTTTAAAAGGTGATTTATGGTTAAGTATTAGTAAAAACAAAATCCTGTCTTTCTCAAAAGAGAAAAACCAACCTCCCATTCCTGAAAACGCCTATACTTTCTTTATTAGACTGGATATAGTGAATCACATTTATCACCAATTGTATCATTATCATCAAGTTCATCATGACAAGTTTTATTCACTCGAGAAATAATTAGACGAATGGGTAGTGATCAGTAATCAGGACAACCCACATGTGGCAATGAATAAACCAGCCAAGTCTTATGTAGGAGTATTTTGACATTTAAAAAAATAAGCTTGAGATCAAATAAGGAGCACAGATTGCACATCATGCTACTGGTGTTGTGCTCAAAATCATGCCAATTTAGAAAAAAAAACCCTGTGCATACTGTTGTTCAAATGACCAACCAGTACTAACACACAGTATGTGCTGATGCCGCTCGTGCAATACCACTCATTTAAGCCATTTGCCTCAAATTTACATGATTACGAAAGACAACATTCACCTCGGTATTAATTTAGAAATTTTAGACAAACCCTTCCCTACAGTCTGCATAGCATAGTGATATACAAAGTTGATTACGAGGGTGAGATTCAAATAATATGATAGCACTGGGAATTACCTTTCCAGCTCGAAGAAAAAATGAAATGTTCCAGCAATTTCATACGTTATTTGACAACAAAGTGCAGTATCGTCACCCTTGTTGATGCTCTCTGCAATGAATGTCATCTCTCTGTACTTTGAGCGCTCAAACCTTTTAGTTGGACTAACAGGGTAATTTGTAAAAAGCCGGATTTTTTGGCCAAACAGAGAAGGTCCCAGTTTGAATTGTACGATCCATCCTATTGAGAACAAAATTAATACCATATATAAGAAACATCATGCATGTACTTTTAATGTACAACACATTCACTGTGTTCACAAACTTAGAACTAAAACTATATTGTCTATTACAGGGTTCCCAGCAAAATCTGCTTCATTTTCTCTGATCAAATTCAAAAATTTCCCTGACCAAAAGTACACTGTCATGCACATATATAATTCTAAACCATCCAATATCACTCTAAATTATCATCAACCCCCCGTATTTGAGGGGGTTATGTTGTGGGGGTGGGGAAAATACAGGAAATCTGCAAATAACCGAAACCATAGTTTTTTTTTGTTTATTGAACATCATGAGAAGAGCAGGGTGACGCGAAAGTATAAAGGAAGTAAAAGAAGGTGCAGCGATTGATTATTGATGTTTTCTGAAAAACATTGCAATTTCTCTGTTTGCTGTTTCTTCATATCATCAAGTATGTTGGAGTATGTTGACAAGACTTCCTCTACCAATTTTTCTACATGTGAAGAACATACCATAGAGAGATCTATATCGTGAAAATAATCTATTGCTGATTTGAACTTGTGAAGCTCTCCTACTATGTTACTCATGGTGAACTTGCCTTCTACTTATTTATTTTGATCTTCTTTGTCTGGTACAGCTTGTTTCATGAGCAATCAGCTGCATTAATTCCTCCTTGGTCAATGACTCTGAATTGCTATTAACCCTTTAACCGGTTTGCCCGTATAGTGTACGGGCTACCCAAACTTGTCCCTATCTGGTTTGCCCGTACAGCGTACGGGCATCAATATTTTCTCCTTTCATTTTCTGGTTTGCCCGTATTTTTAATTCTTGTAAAGATTATTTAGTATCAATATTTTGCAACAGATGGCACAACTTGTCCATGAAACTAAAATGTTTTTCATCCGGGTTTTTTCCGAAAATATATATTCACATGTGCAGGTGCCAGGCCATTCAATAAAAAGCATTTTTCTCTACGGAAGCAAGAATTTTTGTTCTAGTGTGTATGCAGCACTTTTTTTTGTAAATTGTTATATAAACTGTTGTAATATTTTTGGATATTATGGATGAAGCGAACGAAGAAGATACTTTCCTGTTAGATGATTCTAATACAGATTCAGAACTTTCTTCCAATGATCTGGATTATTCGTCTGATGACTCATCTGATGACACGTGTAGTGAGCTCAGCTATGAAGAAGAATTGAAATCTGCCAGAACTTTTACCAAGGTAAATGTGAAAAATCCACCTCCTCCTTGTCCTCGTTTCAAATTTACAGGTATTCCTTCTGTGCATGTGCAACTTGATGACAATTCTAATGTTCTTTCATTTTACGAAACATTCATAGATTCTGCTCTCATAAATACAATCGTGGAAGAGACAAATAAATATGCTAAACAGTGCATCGAATCGGGTGTCAAAAGAAAGTTCTCAAAGAGTAAATTTTGGGAAGAAACAACTCTGGAAGAGCTGCATGTGTTTTTCGCTCTAAATATACTTCAAGGAATTGTAAAGAAACCTGGAATTGATCAATATTGGAGCAAAAGGCATTCAACTTGCACACCTTTTTTCGCTCAAATAATGTCTCATCGTCGATTCCTTCTTTTGCAACGATATTTGCATTTTTCTGATAATGCAGCATTTGACCCACAAAATCATGAATGCCCTAAACTAGTAAAATTTTGGCCAGTTCTGAAACATCTCAATAAGAAATTCAGCGAAGCGGTGACACCAGAGCGAGATGTAACAATAGACGAGAGCCTTATGCTATTCAAAGGGCGACTAGGATGGAAACAATTTATTCCCCTCAAAAGAGCAAGATCTGGAGTAAAATGTTTTATGCTGTGCGAATCAATTTCTGGTTATGTGTGGTCAATAATAATATACACAGGTAAAGACACAATTCTGAAACCTGAGTATTCTCAACTCTGCGTTTCATCTCAAGTTGTCTTGACAATGCTGGAGCCCTTGCTTCATAAAGGATACTGTCTTACGATAGACAATTATTATTCTTCGCCAGAATTAGCAGACAAATTGGTTTCATGCCGAACAGACACATACGGCACACTAAACCTCAAGAGAAAAGAAGTCCCAAGGGAAATGCAGGAAAGAAAATTGAAAAAAGGGGAAATTATAGCTTTTCAGAGAGGAAAAGTTACTGTGATGAAGTGGATGGATAAAAAAAACGTTTCATTACTTTCCACAATTCATAATACTGAAATGGAACAAATTCAAGTCCGCTCTGAGACAAAAGAGAAACCAAAAATCGTTATGGACTATAATAATACAATGGGAGGAGTAGATCGCATGGATCAAAATTTGAAAAATTTTGAAATTATCAAAAAAAGGGGGAAAAAATATTACAGAAAGATTTTTTTCCACCTTTTGGACATTGCTATATGGAACTCGTATGTAGTCTACTGTAAGAAAGGAGGGAAAAACACACAACTAGAGTTTAGACTTGAACTCATTGACAGCATTATTGAAAAATATCATTCAGGAATCAATTTCAGGCGTGGACGACCAGGTTCTGAGCCTAATCCTCTGAGACTGACAGAGAGGCATTTTATAGAAATCATTGCTCCCACAGATAAGAAACTGAGGCCTGCAAGACAATGTGCAGTTTGCTGTTCGAAAAGAAATGAAGATGGGAAGAGAATCCGCAAAGAAACACGATATTTCTGCCCTGATTGTGACGTAGGACTTTGCCTTTCACCATGCTTCAAATTGTACCACACAAAAAAAGACTTCTGAACAGTTTGGAAAAGTGTAAACTTCAAAATGTATAGTAAGTCAGAGAGAAATTTTGTAACATACGTAAAATATTCCTCATACCATGAAGAATGTACTTTCAAAAAGAAAACATTTAGGGGTTTTTGCATTTCAAAATCATGAAATAAAAGATGGTATAAAAGTAATAAAATTGAAAATAAAAAAGAAATTCTCCCATTTTCTTATTCTATTAAGTATTGTGTTTAATTATATGCAGTAAAAAAATATGACTTTTTGGTGAACATTTCTGGTTAAAAAATTGACCGGTTAAAGGGTTAATTAGCTGTTCGACTTCTCTTCTATATCCATATCATTGAACCCTTCTCCACCCACCTCTTTTGCTAACGTGACAATGTCTTTTTTAATCTCTTCAGTTGGCTCTGTAAAAATGGTTGTGTCCTGGAGCACACATTGTGGCCAAAGGTCATTCCAACCAGATTTGACTGTTTCTCTCTTAAGAGCTGTCATGGTTCTAGTGATGACAGTAATGGCATTAGCGATAGTGTAATTCTTCCATGCCTTCAAGATATTTTCTGCATTTGCATCTTCTTCTATTGCATGCACCATGATCTTCATTGAGTGACATGTATAATGAGCCTTGAATGCTCGCGTTATCCCCTGATCAAGGGGGCTGAATGATAGATGTTATATTAGGAGGCATTTAACGGACTTCCACACCATCAGATTTGAACTCCTTGCATCTGGGTGCCCAAGAGTTTTATTCATTATCAAAAGACCTTTGAATGGCACGTCTTTACTCTCAAGGTACTTCCTGACTTTTGGAATAAAACATTGTTTAAACCAATACAGGAAAACTGTTTTTATAGCTCAAGCTTTTCTATTGTTCATCCAAAATACTGTGCGGGAGCTTTGACTTATCCTTTCCCTTCAATGCTTACGGATTTGTAGAGATACAGATTTGAAAATGACGGTGAGCCTTACTATGTATCCATACTCATTTGCATAAACAACATAGTAAGTCTACCTTAACTTGCCTTAAAACCAGGGGCTAGCTTTTCTTCTTGGGTGGTAAATGTTCTCTGCTGCATTTTCTTCTAAAATAGTGCAGTTTTGTTAGCGTTAAACACCTGCTAAGGTGAATATCCCTTCTCTTCAATAATTTTCGGCAGAGTCTTTGGAAATTTTCTAGCTGCCTCCTGTTCAGCAGCAGCTTGATCGCCGGTGATTTTTGCATAATCCAAATAGTTTATTAAACCTATGAAATCAACTTTTATTTGCATAAAATTCTGATGAAATAGACGTTTCACTAGCGCTTCCCTTTAACCCCACCGGCGCCACAGTGGTGGTCGGCTGAAGTTGGTTTTCTGTGGTTCCCAACTTCAAGGCGTGAATGCCAGCCGATCTCCCCGTTAAAAAGTCTCGCCACAGAGAGCAACAGGCATACAACGTTACAAATATTCAATCATTACACTTCACTCACAATTTGAAGTATAGATGGCAACACTGAAATATCAGACACAACACTAGCTACACACTCAGACTGTTGGGTGCACTCACATTGTACCAGACTCTGCCACGAAGCTGGGCTGGAAGAGATCTCGGCAACGGGATAAGTCCAGCGGCAGAGACCCTGGAATTCATTCATTCAGCCCTTCCCTTTATAGAAGAGCAATTTAATCTTTTTGCCTTTTCACATTATAATATTACAATGAATTGGACTACCTTCTTTGTAGCAGTCTTGTACCCCCCCCCAAAAAAAAAAAATCAGCATTTTCGATATGAGAAACACATGTATTCTGTAGGCGATGCAAAGTTTTCACTAGTACAGCTACAGCCACGGCTCATCAAATTTCAGATTCCTTTTTCTTGATATATCTCAACGTAGATTCATTTATTTCGTAATGGCAAGTCACAACAGCAATTGACTTACTTTCTCCAAGCATAGCCAATATATCCAATTTTTCTTGTAAAGTTTTAACGTTTTTTTTTGTCTTTTTAGAGCATTATCAGTAGGACTAGACAAATGAGCCATCCTAAACATGCACAACTCAAATTTTGTAAACAAAACACTTGAATGACAACTGCTGAGCACTGCTGAAAAACAATTCCAATGAAGGGAAAAAAAACCGTAAATATGGGGTGGGATGACTGCCCCTAAAGCAGAATATGCCGAAATGTGTGACTGACGTCACAGAACAACCAGTGCTGTTGCAGAACAATCTGGAAGAATTTTAAGGAAAGTGTAGACAAACGCTATTATGTGCATGTGAATTTTTACCGCAGTACATTTTCAGTCAGCTGAGGGCTCGTTGCAGAACATCTCAAAACATTCTGCTTTCGGGGTGACTGCATATCATTTCCCAGTAATATACCATCGAAAAGCACATTACAGACAATGTTAATATTTTGCCACTACCACCCCTTACAAAATCAAATTGTGTATATGATCTTGCACACAATACCAGAGTTTCCTTGGAAATCTCACACAGAAATAATTGAATTCAATAAAGGCTAGAGGCTCTCTACCCACAGGCAGGAAAAAAAAAACAAAAAAAAAACAAGAGAATAAAATGTTTTTCAGAAGAGATAGAAAAGAAGTTAAGAGCTGGTATTGCCTTTGTTTTCAACAATGGAAAGGACGGTCTCTCCACATTAGATCCCTTCATCTATTTACTCAGAGGGCAGATTCGACTTCCTGGCAAACATAGTTTTCCAGTATGTAAAATCCTACCCTTCAACTGATAAGACATTTCTTTCAGTACGGGATCTAGAGAAAAATGCTGATAAGAATTTCTTTTCTTTCCTTGAGTAAAATAATCTTCCATGGAAAAAAAGTGAAGGTAAACCACTTGAATGTAGAATTTATCCTCTTTGATTTTTTTCTTTCTTTTTTTTCAACTTTTCCCAAGTATTTAGAATCTTCCCTGACTTTTGACAAATATTTCACATTTTCCTTGATTTTCCCTGACCATTTTCCGATTCCTTGACTTTCCAGGTCGCTGAGAATCCTGTATTAAATACTAATTTTAAATTGTCTTGCATATATATGGGTCATTCCCAAAAAAAATATACTGTTTCCAAAACTTTGTAATTTTTTTTATAAAATTGCAGCAGCCTCTGGTGGTAATTTTAATTTTTTTCTAGTTCATTTTAATTCTCTGTCATGCAGTGTTTCTTAATTTGTTTCAGATGGTATCTAACTTTTTTAAAAAATCATTGTTTGTAGCAAAACGTTAAAATCTGGCTGTCCGAGCTTCAAAAAAGTGTTAAACAACAAAACTTGGTGCAAACCTGGAATTTTTTTTTCAGAAAACTTGGAATCACATTTCATATATGTGCCATAGATGAATAAAACTGACAATAAAATTGAGAAATTTTTTTTTTTCTGAAAAACTTTTTGTTCGTGTCTCGAAAATTTTCCAATTTTAAAATGTCCACTCAGTTATGGTCATTTGGGAAATATATTTTAATACATTTTTATACCAGATTAAATCTGATAACACTTTTGAGCTTATTGAAAGGTTTACTTTTAATGCTTTGATCAACAATTTTGGATTTGACTTTTGCAAGCTGACTTATTATTCATTTTGTCTTTAATACCAGATTTTTCCCTGTTGGATGTCCACTCTGTTACGTCATTATCATAAATAATTAAGATTTTTTTTTTTTCACCTATATCAGCATCTAGTGATAGCACATGGAGATATGCTTCAAAATATAATAAAAGTTTTTGCAAATCATTTAAATTTATAATGAAAAAAAAAATAATTTAGGCTAATTTGTCCACACTGTTACATCAATGCAACAGAATGGAAACTATGATTTAAATTAAAATTTTCTTAGTTAAGAGGTTTTGAAGTTTTAACTTAAATTTAATAAGTTATATATTAAATTTAAACCCCTTTACCACATTGCCCCCCCCCCATGTTATTTTATCAGTTAAATACGAAAATTAAGTACAGATCGTCAAAATCACTGCCAGGCACAGATCCAGGGAGATGCAGCATAAGGGGAATTTTATTATGAATAAAGGTCGTTATATGACAATACATTCTGTATTTTATGGGACAGAACAATTATTTCCCTATATTATTTGTTTCCTGGCTCTACCCCCCCCCCCCCACAAGTCTCACAGGATATACTCTGGATTACTAATGTGAGACACATAAACATGAGATTTATACCAACTTCAAATCACCATTCAATTTCAACAAAAAATTTTGAAGTAAAAGAAAGTTGGAAATAGGGAAACATGCTTAGGTTGGTAGCACAGTAATTTGAAATATAACTTGCTCGCACTATATAAACTGAGATTAATTCAAACATCTCCTGAAACCATAGTTGATATCATGTGTAGCAGAGAGTCTAAATCCTGTATGTATGGCAAATGTTTGAATTGTCATGACAAGATGGTATCTATAAATGAAATTTCTAAATAGATGGATGAGAATAGCACTTTTCAGTGTGAATAATGGCAGCGCAAACAAGAAAAAGTAGAAAAGAATGGCTAAATGATAGAAGTTACAAAAATAACAAAAGAGCAGAGATCCTAACAGACTTGATCAATGTTTTTCAAAAAGAAATAAAATTGTTCAAGAAACACATTTTTAACATCCAACACCAATATAGAGCTTACCAAATGTGCATTAGAAACATACAAGAACATGCTGTTCTTCATGTGGATTGCAGTGAAAATAATTGCAAATTATCTGAAAAAATACAAAGTCATTATTTCGGTGGGTCAAGAAATCAAGTATGTCTCCATACCTGTGTGCTGTATGTTGCAGAATGTGAGAATCCAATTTCGTTCTGCTCAGTGTCACCGAATTTGGAGCATGAACCTTCATCTATTTGGGCTTATTTGGAACAGATTTTGAAAGTGATGAAAGAATATAAAATAAATATGGTTCACTTTTTTTCTGATGAACCTTGTACTCAGTACAAACAAAAGAAAAATTTTTACTTATTGGACAAATATGTTACAAAACATTTCAAGTGGTGTACTTGGAATTTTTTTTTGATGAAAACCATGGCAAAGGAGCAGTTGATAGTGTTGGTGCTGCATTGAAAATGACAGCTGATACATTGGTTGCATGTAGGAATGACATATCTGATTGCTGCAATACAGAGATGTTTCTTACTTTTGTGAAAGAAATGCTAATCTCTGTGAATGCTACGAAAAGAAAACTTACTCTTGCCAAAGAAGTATAAAACTGGAAGTTCCACAACCGATTTCAGAGTTTGAATCTCTAGAAAATGACATTCAAGAAACTAGTGAAAACTATGCTAGACTCTAAAGGAAACAGCAATGAAGAAATCTCAACAGGTCTAATTAAAGCAGGTGTTCACATGCTCGTGAAATTTGATTCTGGTGGTGTATATAAATCTACATACAGATATGTTGTTGTAGCCCAAAATGATATTGAAGGTGATGGTGGAGGTCAAAGTTATGTGCCTCAAGACTATGAATGATGCAAAGAAGCTGTTCAGAGCTGATGCCAAAGATATCTCTTACATCCACTTTGACCAGATTTAAAATATTTTGCCAGAGCCAAAATTCAAACCAAGAGGGGTGTGTGTGTTTTTCGAATTTCCTCATAGCGTGGATGTTTCTCAGATGTCATAAAGGAGTGTCTGGGATACCTTTCATATTGTCTATATAATTGTTGAAAAAATAAAAGTGTATTTAGAATAATTGTGATTGCTTACTCAAGTTAAACATTTCTGTCCACTCTGCTACGGGAAGCATTTTTGCAGTTCACAGGCAAAAAAATTAAAAAGCAC
Organism: Pholcus phalangioides; assembly: GCF_987345545.1. Lineage (NCBI taxonomy): Eukaryota > Metazoa > Arthropoda > Arachnida > Araneae > Pholcidae > Pholcus > Pholcus phalangioides. Next base: position 1,578,412 of record NW_028301601.1, read on the forward strand.
TTCAAACTAAGATGTTAAATTATAAGTTATCAACCCATTGTCTGCCAGAAATAAAAAAAAATAATTTTAAGTAGTTGAAAAAATTTAAAGAATAAACTTTTCTATGTGCTATTTTGAAAAAAATCATGAAAAACGATCAAAACGACAGAAAAAAAAAATATTTTTTTAACTAATTTTTTTTCAGCCTATGTGTAAAAAATAAACTGATTTCATTATTTTAAGGGGTAAAAACAGCAGAAATTATATTTATTTTTTTACAGCAATATTTGTTTTCATAACAGAGTGGACAAAATCCATAATTTTCAGTCATAAAACCCAAAAAATAAAATATTACAAAATAAAAGTGAAAAATATTTATGAAATATTAAGCTTCAAGTTGGGGCTATAATTTGAGATCAATTTTATTTCTGAAATTCAACTTTGAATTTTTCATCTCAAAAATGTGGAATGTAGGCCTACACTTTTTTGGTAATGACATATATATATATAAGGTAATTCCCTTTGGTAAGCATGATAAACATGGAAGAAATCATTAGGAAATATCACTCAAAATTCAAACAATTATCAGTTTCTCACGTACGTTCATTTCGTCACAAAAATTAAACTGAATAAAAATAAGTGTTATAAGGATAACATTGTATCAGTATTTGTAACGTTGGCTTTTTCTTCATATTTATTAACATTTCCAAACATAATCAGCATCATCGATCGAATCCATCATAATTGACTAAGCTTAACTGTATATACATGCATATCGTATACATTCCTCTACGTAATTTCTAACGAACTGGTACATGCTGGACACACATTCCAGTGTGTGCATGTGAAGTTTGTTTCTGTGTAATGCTCGTTATGGGTAGCGTTGCCATAAAATTTTCAAATTGTAAGTGAAGTGTAATGATTGAATAATTGTACAGTTGTAGGCGTTTTGCTTTCTATGGCAAGACTTTTTAATAGGAAGATCAGCTAGCATTTGTGCCTTGAAATTGGGAACCACATAAAACCACTTCAGCCGACCACCACTGTGGAGACAGTGGGGTTCGAGCCTGGGTTTCTTGTGATGCCAGTCTGTCACCATGACAACTTAACCACCATAGCGGCTCCATCATCCTAGGCTGATACAACACATTTTAAAGATTTGATGATTTTGTTGGAAATAATTTCATGCCTCCTGAACCCACTGGTACACTAAGCCAATGTCAGGTTTTCTAATGCACTGTTTTTTGGTTGTTTCTCAGTTTGAGTCAAAAATGGTTAGTAAATTTAAGCAATTAATAGACTATTCATATTTACCAATAGAACTGGTAAATTTGCAAAACTTACAAAAATGATTGTAAACTATGCATAACATGATTCATCACATTTGCTCTCTCTGCAACATAAGGTATATAATGCATTAATTTTGGCTGACTGCAACAGGAAATTGTGTCCGCCATAGCCAATTATTGTTCAAGTCGGACCCGCTTATAACGTCAGAAAAAACACAGCAAAACTATTTTATTTTAATTTTTCATTAGATGCAAACTTTGTTACATCCCCCCACCCCTTACTGGTTTGAAAAATGTTGCACTTAACCAAAATACAACATTTTACATGCTTGAAAAATGTTATAGGTGTACTTTGCTGAAAGTGTTTCTTGTAAGCAGTCAAAATGCACAGGACAAAGGGAAAACTTCGTTATATGTAAAAATTTGTAATATCAATTTTGGCGACTTTTTCCTCGCGATAAGTCGCCAAGACCATCATAATGGGGCTTTGAGTTGACGTATTTTTAACAACTTTCCAGTTTTCACTTTGTGATACCAGGTGACGCTAGCTTTACCAAACAGGATTTTTCTTTTCTTCACAGCGTCTTTTAAAAAATTCAAAACAGGCGTTGTTCCATTTCCAGCACGTCTCTTAGATGTCTTCTGTAGCTCGCGTCATTTGGATTATTATCTACTGGTCAGATTGTATCATACAGTTTTATTATTTTGTTGTATTTATTACTTATTCATCCATTGTCATGCCTTCTGCCTTAGGAGCCGTTCAAGTATTACGTAAGCAAATTTTTAGCCATTTTTGAACCCCTTCCCCCCTTGTTAGCAAAATTTCGTCATCAGCTCTGCCCCTCTGAATCCAACTCATATTTTCATAAAGGGTGGTTGATGATGTTTTTTTTTTTTTTTTTCAAACCGAGCATAACTCAGGTCTATCGCCATAGGCAATTTACTACCTAGTGAGTTGTGCCGGAAGTGTAGGTGTACCTAACAGTCTGAGTGCGTATCTAGTGTTGTGTATGATTTTTCAGTGCTGCCATCTATATCTCAGAAGTGAATTGAGTGATGTGTAGTGATTGAATATTTGTACTGTTTGTAGGACTGTTGCTCTCTGTGGCGAGACTTTTTAATGGCGAGATCGGCTCGCATTTGCGCCTCGAAGTTGGGAACCACAGAAAACCAACTTCAGCCGACCACCACTGTGGCGACTGAAGTTGGTTGGTTGATGATGTAAGCATTATCTTAACCCCCCCCCCCGTCATCAAATCGGGAACCACCCCCCCCCCCCCCATCGATGACGACGTAATACTCGAACGGGCCCCTTATCCGTTTATTATTTAAAATGAACCTAGAGAATTTTTCATGCCCGGAATTCCTTCTGTCCCAATCCTTTTATTATTAAAAAAAATAGTCCACGTGTAATTTTTTTTAAACATATTTTTTCCTATTTTTTATGCTTGGTGCTTTCTATTCAGGGCCGTCATTTCAACTTTTTCCAGGAAGGGGGGAAGAGCATGTACTAAAGGTACGCAAACGTATAATATAATATATATACACTATTTTTAGTGTATTTTCAAAAGCCAGGCCCCCTAAATGACAGGCCTATTTCTATTATGGTTTGCACGTTGATTTTTTTTTTCAGCGTCCGTAGTGTCTAACAGCCTTGGCAACTTTTTGTCGGGCATGTATGGGCCAAACATCGCCAAGTGACGGACAGTTTTCAAACCAATTAAACATTTTGAATAAAATCAACATTAAGCGTTATTTATACAAACCTTTCTGAACCCTGAAGAGCACAGTATCCAAACTGTCATCCTTGTTCAAGTAATGCACCCTGATCTGGACAGACAGGGGATGGGCGCCACCTGCGAGCGACATCCTTTATCTACAAGGAGTAAGCAATGACAAGCTAGATCTCAATAGAAATTGACATATCGTGACTAAATATCATCAAATTAGTACAAAACATTCTTCAACATATATAAATTCATCCAATGTATCTTTTAAAAAAAATAACCCGATTATTTCATAAACAATTGATTATAATCAATAAATATAAACAATAGATAGTGGAACTATCACAGCTCTAAATGTTATTAATTATCATTCGGAACGTTTCGATAAATAAACTGCCGTTTCGAACCCTCAAAAGCAAAACTGTCGTCTGGAAATGACGGTAACAGTTTTGTTTTCATTTTACTTCCATTTAAATTTAAAACTAAAATCAGAAAAAAAAAATTGAAATGGAATCAAGGATTTCAACGTCAAATCTGACGTTTCCCTTTTAGCATTCACTTATTAAATTTTTATTCTAAAATTTTCGAGATATTTTATAACCTTCTCGAATGATTGATATAAAAAAAATTACTAATTTTAAAATAATCGTTCTTAAGAATTTACCTATTTCAACAAGGATGAACACGACCATACAAAGAGGAGAAGGTTTTGACCTCCTCCAAGAACTTATTTTTATTTCTCGAATGGCACACACTGACGGCGCGAGTCAAGTTCATATCCTGGAGGAAGGGCACGGGCACGGTTACGGGTCACCGGAAGACTTAATAATTGCAACAGCATCGGACATTTAATTAGATTCCCGAACGGTTTACCGTTGCGAGATCATTCAAAGCAGCATTATCTAGCAGAGACGTCTCTTTCCTAGATCCAACTGAACTTTATAACTCTGCAATTAATTGTAATTTTTGGAAAGCAATGTATATAAGAGCTAATATGACCATATGGCCCACATTTCCCATTCATGAAAATTTAACGGCCATAAATTAACTGAAAAAAGAAGGGGAAGGATATATGTACATACTACCAATACGAAATCGGCCTGTTCACGAATTGGGCAATTTCGTTGAATGCTATCCCTGCTTTGGCAAGCCATTTCGCGAAGTGACCGGAGATCCCTGGCACAAAAGACACAATTTGGAGTCATCGTCAAGTTTGGTGTATTTTTTATAATAAAATTGTACACGTTAGCCATGGCAACCCATCAAACCACAGTCACGATGCGCGCTCGCACACGCGCGCGAGCGCGGAAATAATTTTTTCCCCTTCCCCCAAAATTTGACAAAAAACATTGCATGTCTATATTATTACAGAAATAGTTTTTCTCTTAAATTTCTCTTTTTTTCCTCTCCTCACATATAACCAATCCAATACAGCTCTTATATAAAGCCATGTATCACACGTTGGAGATGAAAAAAATGGATTGGCACCTGCCGGACCGTCTTACATCAGCACATCGAACTTCTGGCTTTGGCAGTAACAAAAATAATCATACTGTAATTCGAATACTTTCCACAATAAATTTTATAAACTGGTGGATACTGAAAATTCATTTTTTTAACTACAACCAAATTACGCGTCAACTAATTATTTAATAATTAACTAATGAATTAACTAACCACTATAATTAATTAAATTACTCCAAACAGTAAAAGCCCATTTTTAATGAATCAATAACCATCATGAACTTATTAACTTCTAACACTTATTAATTAATATTAATAATTCATTGATAACTAACTGATCGTGTATTATTACGTTTCAATATCAACTCTTTCGTGCTGTTCTTCAACTGTTTAAGCCGTTTTTAAAATTTTCCTGACGCGCATTATAACTGCCACAATAGAAATAACTAAACCTTCTAGAAATCCACACCTATTTTCAAGAAAAAAATTTTCCAATTGGACGTGAGCTGATGATCTCCCCTGATACCGAAAATAATGATAATAAGAAAAAAAAACCCTGATAGTTTTCTGTTATTTTTGCTGTACGCAATCCAATACTAATTCGAAGAGAAACCGACTATACTACCCGAGTAATTTCGGGATTGAAAATATAAAGCGGATCAAATTAGACGTGATATCTCGGGATTGATGCTGTAAGGGTTAAGACGCGTTCTAACCGTGAACGTGGCGAGAAGTGAGTACGGAGGCTCACACTTTACCATAAAATTGATTCACACAAGAAACAAATCATATCGCGGTCACGATGCGGTTATAATTTCTTTTCTTCAAAATTTGAGAGTAAAACTATATGTTTTTATTATTATATAAATTGATTAATAATAACGAAAATTAATCGTTGCAGAAAGTCCGTCGGATTCTGAAAGGGGGAAATATCAGTTTTATAGTGGATATCTGATCCAAACTAAAATGTGATCGATTCCATCCTAAAAAAAAATAATTCAATAAGTAGAAAAAGTCCCACTATTGAATGAGGACCTGTCTTACGGTAGATAAGACCGGGGACAGGAGCAGTAAATATTACACTATATAAAAGTTTGATAAAAGGTTTTTTTACAAAACTTGGAAAAAACAGTCAATAAGCCTATTGGTCACAATCACTCGAATGTAACAGATACAATTATTGGTTTCTTTTTTGAAGTCATTTTAAATATTTTTTATAAAAATTTTCTTTTCACTGCAAGACAATTGATTTTATGCATTTTCAAAATTATTGCTGCAACTCAAACTTGAAACGACGCCAAAAAAAAAAAAAAAACAAACCTCAAAGCTCTTTTTGTTCAAACTTGTTGTGACGTGTTTTGAGAAGAGTCCTACTTTTAGCTGCAATGATCTGAACGTAATCGTGCTGCTATTTCATAGAGATTTACCTTACTTATTAAACGACTAATAATTTTTACGGCATCTGCTACGCCTTATTAAACATCCATATATAAATAGAAAATGAAGGGGGGGGGGATCCTTAAAGACTAAGAAAAATATTGTGTGCATATATGTGATCTTATTTTCTTTCACTGCAAGAATCTCTCCAATCAGAGCAGCAATAGCTAGCAGTTCGAATGTTAAAAGCATTTTCCTGTATCACACTGACTCTAGTGAGAGTTACGGAAAGATACACTATCTCCCGATAAGCGCTTTGGTCTTCTAATTGATGAGTGAATTTTAGTTCTGCACGTGACCTTCTTCAGGGAAAAGATCGACCACAAGCTCTGGATAGATACCGTTTCGAGTAAGAGAACGAGCCAAGGAGCCAATGGGATACCCTCTGGATATTTCTCAAACTACATCAAACTACACGAGTTCCGGCGAAGCAAGAATATTTCAGTTATTTTATGTTCTATTCACATCTGATTGAAAAGAAAACAAAAACGATCCAATGATGTGTTATCGTTGATTAAAGCGGGTTTTCCTGCTACTGCGGGCTAGAACTCCTCATTCGACAGAAAGAAATCAAAGATGACGACTAAAAAAATTGTAATAGAAGCCTAGGACTTGTATGGATGAAGATCAGCGGTTCCCCATTGGGAATGCTTGAACCCTCAGGGGTTCACGGCCTAATTATGGAATTTTAAAAAAGATGCTAAGCTAAGTTGAGAAAAAAAACGACCTAAGGTGCAACTTTCCTAATGTAAGTTATCTACTTATGTAACTTTTGAAAAAAAAAAATGCAGACGAGGCCCAGGTGCTAAAATGAAGACCGAATAACTCAAAAAAGTTATATTTCTATTCAAGCTCCCCGCAGTTTCTTGGTAGATGAAATTCATTTGTAAAACGTTTCTGATTTTTAAAAGTGGCGGTGTTGATTACGAAAATAGATTTGATTCCGTTTTTTAGAATTTCATTTTATATAGCAGCTGATCTTATTAAAGGGCGATTTTATTAGCAGTGGGTACAGTACACGGCATGGGTCTTCAATCTTTCAGACATTGTGGGCTAAATTAAACTTTCCGCGAAGATCGTGGGCCACGAAGTTCCTACCGCGGCATTATCTGTTATTATACATATAAATAGGGTTCCCCAAATTATTGAGAGAGGGAGAGAGAAAACTTACTTTTACTCTGAATTCATTTCCTTCATTAAATTTGAATTTTTATTTATTTTAAAATAAAAATTTTAGTTAATTAATTAATTATATTAATTAGTTCTTTTATTAAATATGAAAATTATCCTGATAATTCTGAAATTACCTTTTCATCAATTTTTAAATTATCGTCAATTATGAAATTATTTCTTTCAAAAATTCTTAGTTTCTTTCATGAATTATTAGTTTTAACAATTCTGAATTTACTCTTGACTATTCTGAAATTATTTCCATATCAGTAGTTGAAATATTTCTTTCGGCAACTGAGCAACTATTTTTTCATTAAATGTAAATTTTCAACAATTATGAAATTATTTTTTTCAATTATTCTAAAATTAATTTTTTCATTAAGGTGTTTTTTCTGTAAATTCTGTAGTTACGTATGTCTTTTGGATGAAGAATTTGGCCCCTCGAAATATGTTGCCGATACGAAATCATAGGCTTCAAAAACTGTTTTGACTCATTGTCCCCCGTACTCATTACGACGACCATTTTAACGTATCAAATGCACAGCATTACTTTTAAACGTAGAAATGACTTCAATTTCTAAATACAGCAGATCTAGATTTCAATGGCCAGAGCCCTTTTTAACGAATTTGTTTTGGAATTTAATAGTTTTTTTATGTAAAGTACCTATTTTCTAAAAATGGTGGGTGGGCCAAAGCAAAAAACTCGGAAGGCCACATTTGGCCAGTGGGCCATGGGTTGAGGAGCCCAGGTATACGGTATTGTTATTTGGCTGGGAGAATCGACTCTCATCGTAAGGAGGTTTCGTCTTCTAGATAACATAATAAATACACACACACACGTAAGCATTCGAAGGCATTACTGACACGGAGCCGCAGGAAAAATTTCCCCAATTTTCGCCAATATCTAGCGGATGTGTTCATTAAGAGAGGAGTTAAATTAAATCTGCCAAGAGCTATTTATCTAATCATTTTAATTAGAGAGAAAGGGGGGGGGATAGAGAGAGGGAGAGAACGACCCTTCAGTTGGATACTTAGCCTACTTTAATTAAGGATGGGAAGGTAAAGAATTCGTATCACTGATAATTAATTTTGAGGGCTGTTACTTCCGCCCCCGGAAGTCACATTTCACACTAGTCTGTGTTTCTTTAAGTAACGGGTTTTGAGCATCTTGTGGGTTATGGTGGCGTTTTCTTGACTGCTACGTCAGCGATAAGAGGTGCTCATCGGCATACATGAGCAAATACTATAGCATTATGAAAATGTCTTTAAATGGTTTACGGAAAATACACAGCCGAAAAATTAACCGACAATAATTCACCACCGGAAAATTCACACCTAGTTACTGATAGGAAAATATTTACCATCTAAAATTCACCTTTATACATTTATCAATAGGAAAACCCACCGATAAACAATTCGTCGCAATAGTTCGTCACCAGTGAGTGAGTGAGTGACAGTGATTGAGCAAGGGAGTAGGTGAGTAACAGTGTGAGTAATCGAGTATGTAAGCAGTTGAGTGACAGGGTGAGTTACGAAGTGAGTGAGCGATTGAGTGACTCACTCATTCGCTCACCTGCACACTCCCTTCTTCATTTGCTCACGTCCCACTCACTCTCTCATTCTTTCATCTGCTCGCTCACTTGCTCATTCACCTACTCAATTTATTGCTCGTTCACTTGCTTATATGCTTAATAATTCGCTCATTGATTGACCCACTCCCTCTTTCACTTACTCATTTGCTAAATTGCTCGCTAACTTGATTCGCTTTGCTCAACTCCTTGACTGACTTGATTAGTCACCGACTTGCTTATAATTGCTTACTCACCTGCTCATCCACTCACTCTAATTATGTAAATCTGCCGACGAATTTTCCTAGCGGGGAATGGCCATGTTGGTGAATTGTTGTCGCTGAATTTTCTCCCATACGCCTTAAATATTTTAATCGGTTTAAAATTTCCACGTCAATGTCTTCGGATCTTGTTCTTAAAGAAATGGTACAATCTGAAGAAGCCAGAGTTTTAGTGTACGCGGTCGACTCTGTACCTAGGAACGATTATAGCTCTTTCGTTGCTACTGGGCTGAAGTTTATAGGGACTATTCTCTACTCATTACGTAAGGAACGTCATTTTTCTTAATTTGAGGAAAGGAATCAAGCAATAGGAATCGAGGTCCAATCTGCGTTTCGATTTGCACAGCCTTTAAATGACCATGATGAACAGACCTGAACGAGTTTTCTTTCAATCCGCACTGGTCAGCGTGTAATATTATTTCAAAGAAACCTCTCTAAAGAAGGAGGAATTCTCTCAAAAACTCTATTTTACTGCATTTTTTAACCTTTAAAATCAATATATTTACATCATTTCTTATTGGCTCGAACCGTTGTCAACGAGGTCGTACGGTAAAAGCTGACACGTGAACTCAACCAAATTTATAAAGTTATATGTGTATTATCATCTCTTTATCACTGAAGAAATTTATAAATCGGAACAACTGCGTTTATTTACAAAAATCAGGACTTTTGCCCCTGCTGAAGGGGCGTCTTAGCAATAATGTTAAACTTGCAGTGAAGCTAAAAGAAAAGTTTTACAGGCGATTAGATGACATCTACGTTCGAGAAAATCAGGGCCGGTACAGGGATAAGGTGACGAGGCGGCATGATTATGGGGGGGGGGGGGCATTTTTTGTGACAGATTTATTATGATGGTGTTTTCACTCTCGCAAATTTTTACACATCGATATAATTTTTAAGGGAAAGCGCGAGTGGATAAATAAGCGCTTGTAAATACAATACTTTTCAGTGTTGAAATGCTATTCAACTTATTGCTATTTGATGCTTAATCCCATCTCAACACACCTCCTTTCTTGCACTTCCAAAAAGTGCCACCTATCTCTAGAGAAGCTGGTTCCTCAAAAAAATTTGGTTTCTTCTCTTTTTTGTTAAGGATCTTTTCACTCTTTATCAACATTTTTCCAATTCACTTCCCTTTCTTTAGTCGAATCCCCACAGCACAAGGTTGGATTCCATGTTCGTCTTCCGACAGATGCCTCGCCAGTTTCTGACTGCCTATTTCTGTATACCTATATCTGTTCTTTATATCAGGGGTTTCCAACGTAAAGTTTCTCGTGGAACCCTTGATAGTCATAAGGCTGTTCCACCAAATCGTTGATAGTTTTAAGGCTGTTCAGCAGAACCCTTGATGATAATGAGGCTTTTCTAGGGAACTCAAACAAATTTTTGAATATTTATCCAAAAAAAGTGTGTCCCTACTGCCGTCCCAACAACATCACAGCTAAAGGGCAAAATGAAAGAAGGCTTAAGACCACCTCTTAAATTATATTTTTGATGTCGTAAATCATTGTCCTAGATCTTATCGTGCAAGCTCCTTTTCGTTCTTGCATGCCTCTACAAAGGAGGTAGGTATAGTCGGGCTCCTGCCCGAGGGGATTCTGATCAGATGTGATTTTCTTTTTGTTTTTCACACTAAAAATTCATATTGGGGGGGGGGGCGTGAAGAGTCTGACCTCGAGGCCCACCAAAGATCACAGTAGGGCCTAGAGATGTGGGATCATGGATCTCCGTGGCTGACTTGGTTGAGCTCATTGTTGGGACTGATGAGGTTGGAGTCCTGTCAGCCTATTGGGAGGCATATTCAAGAGCTTTGATTATAAGCATCACCAGATGAAATACACCCGCTCAGACAGAACTCTGACATGTGCTTTAACTGAAATAACTATGATGCTAATCATTGAATCATAGGGTGTTCACATCTGAGTTGTCGGTGAATACGTCTCTTCGAGCATGAAATCAAGCATCTATCCTCAATGGTTTAAGTGAGCACTATGACGAAGGGGAGGGCGGGCAGGGCTCTAGCAAGGGGCCACGCAGGGTCAAATCTCATTGTATTTTTTTCACTATAAATTTACTACATATATGAGACCTGTTATGCGTCATATACACGAAACGAGGCCTGCTTTGGAATCACAACAAACAGGGCTTTCATAAAACATTAAGAAAAAAAAAAAAATCCACATTTTTTCCTAAAATGACGTTTCAATCGCAGTCGGATGCCTTAATGATCCATCTCATCATGCCGAATCTGACTAATGCTAAATAAAATCAAAATTTCAAGCAATTAAAGAAATAACTATGCTAAAACACGCACACACGCACTAAAAAAAACTCAAACCTGTTCAGAGAAAAAACCCAAGCTATTTATTTAAATGAGCCTCAACCGAGAATGAAAAAAAAAGTCCCTTTAATTTAACAAACCTCACCCTAACGAAGTTAATTACAGCCGGGCAATTACAACACGTCAGTCACGCAACATTTAAATAGAGAAAAATCTCTCTCTCCCCCTCTCACACATGAATTTCCCCATTTTATTTACCAATGTACCATTAATATCCAGGATAACGGGAACTGAAAATTCCCAAAATCTCCCCTTTTTCCGAAAAACACGAAATATTAATTAATTAAATAAATAAAAACTCTTTTTATAGAACAGACCCGTGCAAAAAAAAAAAAAAAAAAAAAAAAAAACACAGCACTAATTCAGTAGAAACACTTCATAGTAATGTTTCATAGGAAGAAAAACTACTTTGAAAAAAAAGATGGAAAAACGTTTTTTGGCCATGTTTCTATCTTTTCAAGTCTTTTTAAATTAAGTGCTCTCACAAATAACAATACTATACAGCGTAGACCCCGAAAAACCAAAATTCCGAAGTAACGGCGTCTGCATAACATATTACGCAGGAAAGTAAGAACTTTTCTCTTAAAAATAATCCCTACAATGGAAACGAACAGAGGTGTGAATACAAGTGTTGCGTGATATAGAGGGGGGTAAAAAAAATATTTCAACTTTTTTTCAGTCATTTTCTCTAAATTTTTTTTCAAAAAAGGAAGTGTAATCTTTTGCCCCCGTTTTCTAAAACAGTCTCTTGTCGGAAGTAATTTATATTCCCTGGGTTTTTTGGTCCCGTAAAATGGGATAAATAAATAAAGAGAGAAGGGGGAAAAATTTTACACTGTGCAAACACATACACTACATCCTTTTGGTAAGACGAAAAATGTTTTTTTCAATTTTTCCCCTCCTTCTTTCACAGTAATTAAACTAACCATACGGAAAGACCGGCTTTATTCAAGAAGTAATCTGGATTTTTTTAAAAGAAAAAAAAAACCCAGTTACGTCATTTTTTGTTGTTGTTGTTGAGAAATTCACTCTATTTTCCGGTATTTCCCACAATTCCTTCGCTATTATTTCTGCGTTTTTTAAAGGAAAAAAAAATAAAAGGGTTGGAGAGAAACTTCTGGAAAACATCTTCTCTTGTTTATTCCCCTACATTGCCCATGTGAAGAGCCTGCAGCTAATGCGCGTGAAATTGGGTTGTGCATTTAGGCCATTCTTGCAAAAGGGGAAAGTGAATTTTCACTATCCTCACAGAAAATGGATATGCATGTACGTGAAAGATTCATACCTAAGAGAATCGACACGATCTTGATTACGCTCCTACCGCATTGATAATCGCAGATGACGTAATAACGATAAATATGGAATAGCGAACAACTGTGTCCACGTTTTCTTTTTCTTGCAGGAATTGCATATCATCGAGTTACAAAATCAACCGCAAGGGCTGTCGATAGCTAGATTCTGAGATGTCTACAGCGTTAACTGATTATTAGGACCTCCTCACACGGGAATACTCAAAACCGATCAAGTGTAAGTAGTGTACCGAGTAGCGGAACTTACTGCTAAGTTTTATGTAATAAATCACTCTTTCAACGGAGAAAAAAGGCTTTGAAATCTTAAAAACAACATGATGCCCAACCGAGCATGCTAATTTTTTTAATGTTTGTCGAGCCCTGGAGTAAACAGGCCTTCAACACGATACTTACATAACATGAAAATTCAGGCATCCATCATTTTCACTTCAAGATATGGGACACAGATGGCAGCAGCACAAGTACACAAAACACACAAAATTTGAACAATATATACGTTAGGACCGCATAAATACTTAGTGCACACATTCCAGAAAGCACCGATTCGTTTGAAATTCTGTAGAACCATGTGTACAAGGCGTGTGCACGGTTTTCGGTCAATCACTCTCCCAGAAGCTCGTTTACTCGATTATTCGCTTACTTTCACTCGCTATCCCCCTCGCTCATTTTTTTTTTTTTTCGGAACGTTTTTCTCTCACTGGGCCATTTGCTCAATCTCTCACTGTCCTGGACACCCACGTAAGAGCACATTTGGAGATGAGCTGTTGTTATCTAATTCTGCTTTCGGTGAATTCAATTATATGTACGTCGGTGAGTTTTCCTGTTGTTTTTCGAGAAACCCCGAAGAAATTATGAAATGAATTATCAGTTGGAATTAATGATGTTTGAGGAAATGTCTCTAAAATCATACGAAAAATTGAAACTCATACCCCTGACCGATAGTTTCTTAGCAATAATAATATTATTGCAATGAAGCAAACAGATATTTTTCAAGGTGTACTGCAAAAGGAAGTAAACCGATGGTCTTCAGTTTGAGAGGAAAAGTGTCGGAGATTTATGGATTGTCTGAGAAGAGTTTAGAAGTTTTTACATCAATGTATCAGTCAGAAAAATCTGACTACTCACTTTTAAAATCATTAAAAAAGTGTTCAGTGATTCATACAGTGAAGGTTGATGTTAGTAAAATAAATATATCAACATTTTATATTTTGTTAATATTTTATATAACTTCTTAATATTTATTTGCGATTTTTCAAGGTATGGGAGCTTTTGAAGCATTCTGAATTTCTTGTAAATGGAAGGTTTTTGGTATATACTCAATGTTACATATGCGAGAAATAGAGTTGAGCTGGGACTCCTGCTGGTACCTATCAAATAAAGGTAAAACTATTTGTTATAAATCTTCAAATAAAATAGGTTGTTGGTTTTAAATCGGCGGGCAGTATGAAAATGGATAGAATGTCGTATGAGACCATATATAGTTTATTTCCATGCTACACACACAGTTGTAAATTTCAAGCGCTACACTACCGGTTACAGTAATATTGTTACTTACATTAACCCTCACATACGTCATTTCGTCCTATAAAAATGATTTTTCTTTAATTAGACACATTCTGAACAGAGTTTGAAGGCTTTACACATTTCCCGTTCTTACAAGAAAAGAATCCCAAGTAACGTCCCCAAAAAGTTTCAAGTAAGTTTTTTGAGGTTTATCCAGTTCTGGAGCAAACAGACCTTCAATACGTCATTGAAAAAATTATCACTGATTCTACTCATGTAAATGTGCACAAAAATCTAAACAAATCGGGCGGTTTACTAAACAAAAAAAACAAATATTTTGAACGCTAATAGAGGCCAAGAATGAATTTAAAAACCCCGCAGCCCCCCCCTCCCCCGGAGTGTTAGTGTGACGTCATTCAAACAACACATATGATCAGGTAGAGCACAGACAATAAAGGGGGAAAAAAGAAATAACTAGTTTCTGGAAAAGGGAAACCTGGAGGAAAGAAATTAAAAAAAAAGTGAAAACAAGTTTTTTTGTAGATATCGCCAAGAAGCGCGAGAGGCGATGAGTGTTCGACCGTTTTTATCATTTTTAATAACTTTTTGCGTCTTCAATAATTGCACTCCGCCAATAATTTTTGTTTTCATGAGTTTCTAAGTGAGATGAACATACTTTAGTTTATTCATAATTTTTGACGACGAAACCTTGGGACCATTTCCTTATTGAAGAGAAATGTTTCTCCGAGAAATTGCAATAAAAATAATAGGAAAGAATAAAGAAAATCTGAAATTGTGCCATCAACGGTTGAGAGGAAAAAGTTTTTTATATGGACTTTCTGTACACGCTGTATATATACCGTACAAATATTCTTTCATGTACTTGAATTAGACAAAGAGAGGAACAAAGCCTGATTTTAAATACTGTTATCAAAATTTGAACGAAAGAAGGAATGCCGTAAACCCCACCCATTGACGTTTAGCTTATCAGTTGTGGGGAAGATGACAACATGTTCGATTGAAAAGTGTACTTTTTAAAAATATCTGAGCTCATTATTAGCAAAATTAAGGACACTTTAACCATTGACGAGATATCTCGCCTTATTTCTCTTATTTATTTTAGCAGCACTCACAAGCTCAGATATTATGTAAAATTGATTTCTCAACGACACACTTTACCCTATACCCCCTATTTTGCACCTGCTGAAAATTAGAAGGAAGTTAAAAAAAAAGATATCACATTTTTTTGAAGGAGGTTAAGTGATTTTTGCTGTGCCCCTTTAGGGTTGAAGAGGAAAATTATCTCGTCATTGCCGAAATACATGGCATCAAGTTGCACGAGACATTTCATAAATGCCGGGGCGAAAGTAAAATAAATTTGAGTTTATATGTCTCTGCTAACGATCTCTAACAGAATTTTAAACGACACTTTCTTCTTCAAGTTGCATATTCATTTATGTGGTGCCGATTTCATTGTTATGAGTCATAACACCACAAACGAGTGACAAAACTGAATACGTGAAACTTATCCTGTGTGTGAAACTGTCAACATATATTTACTATATATATTCTCGTATAAATTATGTTTAAGTAAATCTCATAAAACATGCATGGGCATTTTATTCAATTTTCTTCGGGTCTTTAACTCGTGTCTCCCGCCAAGACACCGACTAGTGAAAAATGACATCAGCATTTCACTATCTGAAACTACGATGGCGATTCCTATTCATTTTGGACATTCCTCCTATTGGTGGAACAATTGGAATTCTTACTGACTAGTTTCCACTTTGAAGCGATAAGAGAGTTGGTTACAGAGAATTTAATTACAGAAAAGCAATAAGAAACAATTTGCTGAATTACATAAAAATATTTTGTGTCGCTAGTTTTCGAGGGGTCAAACCTCAGTATAAATTTGTTGAGGAATTTAATATTCCAAGATAGAAGTTTTTTTTTTTAACATAAGACAAATTCCCAGAGTGAGCGAGTTCTGAATTTGTCAAATGAATGAACATTATCTAGTAACTAATATGCTTATTATACATATAATTAGTTATTGATAATTACAATTTATTTATGTATAGGAAATATATTTTTTTACAAAATAAATTCCCATAGTTTCACAACCATAATTTTTTCTTCGCATGGTCACCAATAGGGAAACTAAAACTTGCCTAACCCCAGTTTTTCACCACTTCAATTAAGGGGGTTGGTGCATGCAAATTTTCCAAAAAAAAATTTACCAATTTTTCGATTTTTAAATAAAGAATCTACTATGAAATTTTCGGCGTCTAACTGTGTTCAAGTTTTTGTTCTACCTATACTAAAAATATTTCTAAAATATTCTAATATAAACGCTGGAAGCCATTACACACGCTAATGTTTTTCACTAAAATGCATTTTTCTCAAAACTAAGTTTTTTGTTAGATAAGGAAAATTTTTTCATACACCACTCATTAAAATGTCTTGAAACTTTGTGTCTCTCTGAACGCTATGGTGTTACATATTTTACCACGAGCTTTTAGGATTTTAATTGTTGGTTATTTTTTTGTATCGAATTTTGACTCCAACAACAACATGCAACTTTTCAAAAATCACCAAAATTTACCCATATTGTGTGCCATAAAATTTGTTTAAATAATTTTAATAAAAACTCCTCGTTTTAAATACGTATGTAGCGCCATAGCATTGAGGGACACCCAAAGTTTTAAGACATTTCAATGAGTGTTGTTCGAAAAAAAGTTCCATATCTAACAAAAAAAACGTTAGGGAACTTATTTGGGAAATTTTCGTGCACAAACCCCCTTAAATATGGCCTCGGATGCTAAACGTTGAACACCCGCACTTCATACCTTTGTACACACCGTTGGTAATATAAATCTCTAGCACGTCAAGTGATGATCATTAATAAGAAATAAGGCAAGGCACATTCAAAAAGTAGATACTTTAATGTCTTTTTTTTGTACAGGAATCACAGAAAACTTCTTTTGTAAACAAACAAGGAAAAAAAAAAAGAAAACAATTCCGAAGAGAACCTTAGTAATATTTATATGTATACATAATATATATTTCATATATATCATAAGGACATGATCGTAGGACAAACTAAAGAGAAAAATCAGGAAAATTCAAGTATACCAAAAAAAGAATAAATATTTCGGTAATAATAGGCATCTCTAAAACACACAAACACGTGTCGCGTAAATTTATGTATCACGGTATAAACATCGGGGCAAAAAAAAAGTTTTATTAACCAAATATTGTTTTTAAATATTATTTCATATATAAAGGCCTCGTCAAATCCTTACATAATTATTTTCCCAAACAACATTTTCCTTTTTTTACAGTTTCATCCCAGCTTTTTGTTTTTTCGAATATCGTAGTCCATTCATATACGAAAGCTGAGGAAATGTACAAAAAAAGTGATAGAATATTACAGAATATGTATATATATATAATTATGTATAATATTTACACAATTAATTTCCGTTAAACATTTTCCGGTAGTGTGAAAACTGTGCATTAAAAAAAGAAGAAAATATTCGTCCATGATGTTCGTCTTTTTTTTTAATCATGTGCAATTCATGTTTTGTGCTTGTACATATGTAATATTTTTTTTCCGGTGAGTATCACTCATGCAATGAAAATTTTCTCAAATAAAAATTATATTCTTTATGGTTTGTGTGAAAAGAGGACATTTTTTTTGAGGGATTTTAAGGCAAAGAAGGATCAATATTATTATCATTTCAACACTTAATTTTAACACATATCAGCGCCCTCTCTTTGATATTGTGAAGAGGAATAAATGATTACTTTTGTTTTTTCTTAGAAAAAATTAAAATAATGAAATTATCATGTATATCATTTAAACATTGGAAAACATTTTAGGTACCTCAAATATCATACATACGTGATACTAATTCAAAAAACGAAATAACGTTATTCGGGTGAATTGTGGATTGCGGTGAGAGGTAAAAAAATCGAGGAATCGCCCTAGAGGAGCACAGATTTGAATCCAAGCTGTGTCAATGCACACAGACTTGTATTAATGCTAAATAAGTATTATAAGTACCGAAACAATTGCCAAGAGTGTCATGAAAGGTGTACCCGTAAAGCGCCATCTCATTTTCAAAAGCAGAAAGTTTGGAATTTTCAATTGGATATAATTTTATGAATCCAGCATGCTCATGTGAAGAGCACCACATTGTGAGGTTGAAATACATGCAACAAAAGAAGGAGAGATGCAATTAGCTATAACTTTATCACATGTAGCTTCATCTCGTTTTCAAAGCTCTGCCTATAGTCACCGTTACTGTCTAATGACGATTCATAACATGTTTTCTGATGCTCATTGTACAGAATGGAACACAAGCTTTTGAAGGGCATGGCTTCGGAGAAATATGGTCAGATCGAAAATCAAGATAAAATTGTCAAAAATTTCATTTTTGAAAAGTCATAAAAAACCGAATTTCTTTTTCGGCCTTTGCTTGCAGAAACGCATTCGCAATATAAAGTGGAAAAGTCACTTCGATTCCCTCGATTTCTTCACACTTCAAACCATTTACAACCACATAAAAATATTTTTCTATTAAACATATTAATGCACAAACAACAAGAACATTGGTGAAAACTGTCAAAGTTCAACAAAAATACCATCAAATTCAAATTTTTATCAAACTAACAGGAATGTTTTGAGACAATATATAATTAAAATAAAATATCAATGCAAAAAAAAACTAATTGATTACAAGACACATAAAAACATATTTCTCTCATCAGAATTTGTTGCGGTTCCCAATACTACGAGTAACAAGCAAATCATTTTGATCTGTTTGGAGCATTTATCCCGCACGTCGGTTGATGAAGTCTTCTCGTTGATGGATTATCAATTATCCTAATATTGGTTGGTGTACGAGACGACGCAGTTGATAACATAAATTTCACCGAGTTCAAAGAGAGAAAGATTTTGATGACAAAAAATGCCATCATTTCGTCCCCTGAATCCCTTTCGTGAAAGTCTTACGACTGTCCAAATAAATATAAAAAAAATTGATAGTTTTGAAGGCGTTGAACATCATTGAAGAAACATGATTCTGAGCGTAATAGCAAATGTTTTTGTTTCCTCGGAAAACAAACAACCAAACAACGTACTTGACACACGGGAGGTGTGAAAGTAATTTCTCCCAAATTCCACTTGAGTCATGAAATAGCACCGATATAACAACAACAACAACAATCACCTGGTATGTAGTCACCAACGTAAAAAAAAGAAGACGTTATATTAGAATTTTCGGGTAAAGACAAAAGCGCCACCATATCTTTGAACAAACACTGATTAATTTTTTTCTCTTCAATTTTGAGCTTATTGAAGTTGGTGCTTCGCGACCGTGCTTGATTGGTGTAACGTGAGTATGTGAACAACGAAACTGAAGTTAGTGTTCTCTGGTTCTTTTTTTTATTTAAGATTTCAATTTTCTGTATAAAATTGCGTGCTGGAGTCATTCAAATAACGATCAACTTCATCTCCAGAATCATTTCCCAAGTCATTAGCACCAAGAACAAAAAATAAGAGAGGAAAACAAAATCGCAACTTCCAGAGATTAGTATTGGATTCTGACCGATGTTGATATTCAGTGAAGATAATGAACGAGTGTGTTATTATATATTATTTCTGCGTGGATTTGACTATTTAGCCGTTTCGTTATTCATATTGACACCAGCCCACACGTGGTTGGAAGGAACACGTTCTTGTTGCGATGAAGATGATTGCTTTCTTCCTAAAAGAGGTCAAGGATGAGAAATACAAATATGTTAGACGTTTGAAAAACTTGACTTAGGCCGGCATTACACTGTAAAAGTTTCATTAAAGTCCCCTTGCAACCAAAAGCGCATCGGTTACATTCGAGTGAATGCAGCCAATTAGGCTAATAAGAATTAATTCTCGGTCCCACTAATAGGTGGTGCTCCAAAAAATTAATGGACCACATCAAAGTCCTGGTAGGGCACTGCTATTGAAAGATACGGCCAAACCCTTTAAGAGGCCACGACGAGATGTCACGGTTCCATAAAAGTCTCTTATTTTAGCATTGACAAGCATAGATATTTTGCAAAATTGATTTCTCAATGGAAAAATTTTCCCTGTGCTAAATGTTATATATTTATTATATTATATATATTATATTATATTTTTATTATATACCTTCACCGAGAGATGACACTAATATAATATTAAACTATATTTAATGTTAACACCAACTAATGTGTTATAAGTATATATTTATTCCATCTCTCGGTGAAAATGAATATAATATAGCAAATATATACACATATCATTTAACACCCTATACTCTTAGTTTGCACCTGCTGAAAATCGGAAGCACTTTACTTTCTTAAAAAAGATATTCCATTATAAAGCGTGGGGGTGGGGGGGGGGGTCGTATAGCGATATATAATTGCCGCTTGAAGGGTTAAAGAAACACCATCTATAGCAGAAGGTCTCCGCGTGAAGCTATGACGTCACTGAAAAAGTCAATTTCACCTGAAGCCATTGGATATAGTAGGCCGACGAGTGCGATATCATTACCTCTTTTTTGCAGTATATCCAACGATTATAGGTGAAATGGACTTCTTCATTGATGTCACGAGCTTCGCGTGGAAGCTTTCTGCTGCAGATGATGTTGGCTAAGGGCGTTCTAAGCAAGGGGAAATCACTGCCGTACGATTAATCACAAGTTAGCGTTCCTGCCGAAAGGTGGCTCTCCAAAAAATTAATCGACTAGCTCAAAGTTATGCTAGAGAAGCTCTGCTTTTTAACTTATGCTAGTTACAATTAAAAAAAAAATTTTTCGCTCAAGATTTATAAAAGACTTTTTATCAACCTTTTATAGTGTAATCCCAACCGTAGGTACATAAAAAAACAAAAATATTTTCTGATACTAATACATGGAGAAAACTGTTTTATCTTGAACATACACTTGAAATAGTTATAACAGTATTTCATTCTAGCTTTTGTTTTGAAGCGCAAAGGTTAGAATTACTTAACCTCACAAATGAATATTGTTTCATCTCTTTGTCTGTGACTTTGATAGGGATTTTACAAGTAGGCAAGCTGTAGTAACAAAATTTCGCACTTGTTTTTGCAGCGTATCTTCTCAACATTGCTAGTTTATGTTGAATTGCATTTAGAAAAATTATAATCTACATATATGCAAAATCACCTGATGGACCATACAAAGTGTTCAATCACACCAAGCACTGTGAATAAAGCTATTAACATTTTTCCCGAATGGTGGAGTATCGCGTGTCCTGAAACAGAACATAACTTGAAATTTTCCCCTAGTTTAACTTGGAGAATAGCTTACTCAACTTACACCAACGTTTAGTATTTGAGGAGCTTATTTTCAAAAAAAGGGAACATTTCCACTTCTGCTAAATTTACAGTTACTAGAAGTAAAACACGTATTTCTCAGGAATACGTTTGCTTTACAAAAATAGGAAATGGCTAATCAGATAGCATGTACGAATGGTAAAACAATATACAAATACAACGCCACAACAGGCAAATTGCCCAACGAGGTGGCTGACTTAAGAACATCATGGATCCCCGAGCCATTTTTTTTGGAGGCCCTACCTACTACTGTTACACCCCAAATGCACCCCCCACGGAACCCCCCCAACGAATCGGTACATGCGGGAATGTGCGTGTACGTGTAGTGCAACCTGACGTAAAGTTTGTTTCTGTGTAATGTTTGTTATGTGTAGTGCTGCCATCTGCCACCAGTTTTTTTTTCTAACTATGAGTGAAGTGTTATGATTGAATGATTTATCGTTGTAGGACTGTTGCTCTCTGTGGCGAGACTTTTTAACGGGGAGATCGGCTCGCATTTGCGCCTTGAAGTTGGGAACCACAGAAAACCAACTTCAGCCGACCACCACTGTGGGGTTCGAACCCGGATCCTCGCATCGCGAGTCCGTCACTATAACCACTCGACCACCACAGCGGCAATGTACAGGGGTCTTGTAAGTGCTAACGTGGCCTTTAGTTTGAGAGTCAAAATACAGTTTGTCACGAAATAAAAAATCTAAATCTTCATACGGGCCCTGTCCTCTGACTTCCAATTAGAAAGTTATTCAAGGATGACGTCACTCTCCGCTACCATACGAAGGTTTTAACAACTGGCTGTTGATATATTTTGGAAAGAGTGAAAATTTCTCTCTTTCCAAAATATATCTTCGCAACAGCCAGTTGTTAAAACCTTCGTAGAAAGTTATTGCCTTGTCTTTCTTGAGCCCAACAATGAAAATTCCGAGTTTCTAAGTGCAATATTTACAGCGATATTCGAATAAAAAAAATCGAAGAAAAGTTATGAAAGAACAGCAAAAAGTAACGGACACTCTCGTAACCAGTTACCTTACTGCCAACGGACACTTTTTTGAATTAGAACTCGATGCTTCTTACTAACTATCAACGGACACTCCTCGTCAGAGGACAAAGTTTAAGGTCCCCTGTGAGACTGTTACCGAGAGGCTATACCAAAAAATACCGAAGTGAATGAACGAGGTGAATATGTTCTCTTTAATAGCAATTTTTACCGAAATTATTCCAGTTGGAATAAACCTTGTTGCATAATCCGATTGAGCTCATCCCAAAGATTCAGAAACCGTTGAAAAATGAATTTCGAGAAAAAATGAAACATTCACTTTTGAAAATAAGTTCCTCACTAGTTCTTTTGCGTTTAAATACAATCTATATTTTAAATTTTAGTTCTATACGACTTCTACGACAACTTCAACAACCCTCCCCTCCTCTCTTTTCCAGCGCCATCTTGAGTTATTTCCTGGTCAAATTTGCGGAAAAAACACTACGACGAATGAGGCTTAGGCGAACAGACGTAATCCAACAAATTAGATTTCAATAAAGTACGTTGCGAGGTTTGAAAAATGAGACTTCACTGAATCAATACAGTCTGATAAATGAGTCTTTGATGGAGTTCGGAAGTTCTGATGAGAATAATGTTTTAAAACTATATAAAAAGAAGAAAAAAAAGCCGGTAAAACAAAAATAATTTGATACTTATGGTAGAGACTGTGATGAAGAGGGTTCTGATGTTCGATAATCGCTTGGTTAACGTTCCCTCAGTACAAGAAGTTAAAAAAAAAAAATGTGTGAAATTTGTTTGTGTAATGATGTCTAGAAAATTCATTTTACAAAAAAACTACTGTTGTTGGTAATGCGTTTAGAACCAAAGCTTCAAATGCCAAAAACCTTATGTTGATGTCGAAAATTATTTCGTCATTGTAATGACTGTCAATCCCATACGAAATAATTCAAGGTGGCTACCGTTTCTCCATCAAATTTTGTTTTTGTCATTTATTTTATCAGTGACGTTGCAGTCAAGAACCCATTTTTGACAAATCTCACAATTCATGACTAAATAACACAATTTTTTCATTATATGATTCTACAACTGAGTACTTATAATACAGGGTGTTTCAAAAAGAATCATCCGATTTAAAAAAATCGTAACTATTCAGCTTTCAATCCGTTTTTATCGAATATTGTATAAGTAGAAAGGGGGAAAATCTCGAGTTTCACGCAGTTGCCGACAGGTAGCGCTAATGCTCTTCCTTCGGCCGCCACTCCAGTGTTTGTCAAGATGGCGACTGTACAACAGAAATCGTTTTGTGTTCTAAGCTTCGCGAAGTGTGAGTTCGTAACAACTGTTCATCGTGCTTTTCGTCGACAATACCCTGGTGTTGAACTTCCTACTGCTCAGAGAATTAGACGATGGTATAAACAATTCCGAAACACGGGTTGTCTGTGTAAAGGGAAATCCTCTGGCCGTCCTCGCAGGTCAGACGAAAATGTGGAGCGCATCCGACAGAGTTTCGCACGCAGTCCTCCACAGAAATCCACTCGCAGTGGATGCAAACATGCTCGCAAAATTTTGGGATGAATTTGACTACCGTATAGACATATGCCGTGCATACGAAGGTGGACATATTGAGCACCTTTAATTTGATTTGTAAAAAAACTTTGATTAGCTATGCAATATAAAATCAATCTTAAGTGTCTATGTGTTCAATATTGTTCGAAATATACGCATTTCAAATCGGGTGGTTCTTTTTGAAACACCCTGTATATTATTGAAAATTCCAAAAATTGGGTATTAATTTAGCATATTCTTCGTTGTAGATAATGTAAATTTCTGATTAATTTACTTTATTTAACATATATGTAGTAATTTTGATTTTCAGAACCTCATGTACCATGTGACGAAAACATTCATGGAAAAACAATTTTATAATATATTTTTAAAACATTTATTTCTGTTCATAATAATTAAAAAAAATTTCCAGATCGAAAATCAGTAAAAAATTTAGAAAAATTTTACTTTTTTCAAGTCATGAAAACTAAACCTTTTTGTAAACAAATTAAAAAAATACTATGACATTCCCTCTTTTACTCTCTCTCTCTCTCATTGAGCGACTTTAATTTACGAAAATGTGTTTATTTCATACTAAAATTTGAACGAAAATTATGTAGTTGAAAAAAAAATTTAAACGCTGTGTCCTCTGCGAAAGTTATTATATTGCCGTTTATGCTTATGTTGCATAAATCATTTAAGTATAATAAAAATAATAATAAGACAAGAGCCTTGAGGAACGCCTTTCATTCTTTCCAATGGGGCGCTAAGGCTATTGTGAATTTTGAGTGATTGTGTTCTATGGGTTAAATAAGAAGCAATTAGATTGAAAGCATTATCTCTGATTGCGTAATTTGACAACTTATTTAGTAATATATATAATGATTTACACTATCAAAAGCTTCTCTTATGTCAAGGAGTATTGAATTCTAAGAGTTAATTATTAGTGATTATATAGAATTAATATATAAGAATTAATGAAAAACTTTGCAATACTTTTCACGAATAATTGCAAAATTTCCGATTTGCAAATTTTTTGGTGAAATTTGGACATTTTATTTCTGAAATTAACCTATATCTACTCACGACCAGGGATTGTTGTTAACAGTTAAATTTTTGGAATCGGTCAGTGAAAATGCCAGAGAGCTGGCATTTCAAAGTGATACTTACATAATATGATAGTTCAGGTATTTACCATCTTCACTTCAAAATATAGAAGGCAGATGGCAGGAACAGCAAGAACACAAAATAAGCACAACTTCACAACATACATACATTAGTGACACGCATACACACACACGCACAACAGGTTCCTGCATGTAGCGATTCGTTAGAAATTTCAATGAGGAATGTGCACGAGGTTCATGTACGGTTGAGTAGTAGTTGTGAAAATGCCAAACAAAAAGTGAACGAATACCTTTAAAATGAGCACAAATAACATCTGGTTTTGTTCAAACATCCGTCTGCCTGTTTTTGACTTTACTGCTAGACCTCGGTAGAGTCCACTCTGCTCTAACGTTGGAAGTCGGTGAAGCTATGAGCTGTGCGCTCGGCATTTGTTGTTGTTGCTGCTGCGTCGGCGAGATGTACTCGAGTAGCGGCTGCATATTTTTCTGTGGCATCTGAGGAACCGACGGGGAAGGCACCTGCTTAAGCAGGGGCTTGTGATGCAATCCCTGGTGTACGAAAAAAACAAAAACAAACATCAAATAATTACTTGGTGTGTAACTGTTAAGAAATAAATAGTGTCTGAATATGATTATGGGTATAATAATAGAAGATAATTCGAAATGAGCACTGCATTACGGGAAAATAAAAAAACAAAGAAAAATAATTTTTACAGCTGTAATACAGGGCAACAGGGCGTATGAAATTTTGCCGACGAGCCGTTGATATTATAGGCATACTTCCGATTAGTAAAAGTATCCAAATAACGTGTATTACTCAGTTATGTCATTTGCGTCACAAGGGATTGTATAGTTACTAAAATTAAATAAAAAAAAAATTTATACCGTCCCCGTGTGCTCAAAAATTCCAATTAATAAGTTGTTGCCCTGTCTCTCTTGCTGCCAACAAAAGAATTCGCCGTTTCTAAGTCCAATATTCGCTGAGATATTCGAATTCAAAAGTTGGGAATAACATTAAATGCGGGCAAATCCTTTTACCGCAACAACTTTCTAATTGGGTTTTTGAGCACACGGGGACGATATAAAATTTTAGTATTTCACTTTAGCAACTACACAACCCCTTGCGACACGAAAGACATATGTGAGTAAATTACGTACATGTACGTCTGTACACGTTATTTGCACACCTTTTCTAATTGGTGGTACACCTCTAGGATCAACGCTTCGTCCGTAAAATTTCACGTGCCCTGTTATCCATGTACCCTGTATATAAATTTAGATACATTTCTCGATGAAAAATTCCTCACCGATGTACTTTGTTCAAGCATATACAGTGTCCTGTAAGTCCTAATACAGACTTTATCTGATAAACCGTTCGTCGTATAGGTGCAGTTCCAACTTAAAAAACGCTCACAATGTGTTCAAAAATCAACCTGTACCGGTTTTGAGAGTGAAAATAACAAAATCAGAAAATAAAAAATCTAAATTTTTACATGAACCTCCTGACCTCTAACCTCCAATTAGAAAGTTAAGTTGTTGCCCTGTCACTTCTGAGCAAAACAAAAAAAATTGCATGTACTTTACCGCAATATTCACTGAGATACTTTAACACAAAAAATATGAGAAAAGGCGAGGAAAAAATAGCACAAAAATAAGGGAAAGAAGCACTGTCCGTTAGTTTAGGCTGTTCTTTTCCAACTTTTAAGTTAATTCATCAAATAAGTATAATATTCAGTGATAATATATCAATAAGTTCAAATATGTCAGTGAAATTAAGTAGTTGAAAACAGGGATTTTTGGTTGGGTTCGGAAAAGACAACTTTCTAATTTGAAGTTAGAGAACACATTTGCCATATAAAATTTAGATTTTTTTTACTTTGTGGCGCACTGCATTTTTTTCATTCTCAAAACTGGTGCAGTGTGATGTCTGAACACATTTAGAGCACTTTTTGAATGAGTACCATACCTCTTCGACGAACGGTTGATGAGGTAAAAGCCGAATTAGAACTTACAGAGGACACCCTTTATATTCAGTAGTGAATGCTATGGAACTTGTGCTTTGGGGGGGGGGGGAAGAAAGCATATGATAACATCATAAATCCGTTTAACAATATAAACATTACGATAAAATAAGATCCTAAACAGCAAATACTTCTTACCCAAATAAAATAGAATGAAATACGATAAAAAAATTCCTATGAAATTATACGTCAGGATTATGAAATTACTGAACTACGTATTATCACAGCATTAATAACACAAACAATGCAACAAACTCCACAGAATCCATTCTCTCAATTATAAAAGACTTGAATTATGAAACTGGCACATAAAGATAACTTTGCTGTTATTTAAAAAATATTCTGAATTGATCTTATATATAAATGTGAAAGCATGTATGTATGTTTGTTCTTTACACAAATCTACAATTTTGCACCGATCGTTGCGAAATTTTGCATACGTACCAACCCGCCTACTTTAAAAGTTCGTCAGAACTGGGCGAATGCCCGAAATCGGCAAAAAAACCATCGGGGAACAATGGTTCCTGGGCCCCAATAGTCACTTTCGGAATGTTTACTTCGGTTACCGTAGTTCCCAAACAATGCGTTCCACACATGCACATACCCTTACAATGGTTTGCCTCTTCTTTGATGCTGCCAGTACTATGTATAATAGTTTATTATAATGGTTTGTCACGTTGTAAATCCTCCCAGTAATTGAAGAAAACCCGAGAAGCGCTGGGTATTTTTGCTAGTACTATCATAAAACAGAAATTTATACTTTGATCTCTTACTATTCCGCCTCAATGTTTCTTCTCCACAAGTTTAATGAAAACAATGCTCAGGGTGTCCACTCTTATCGTTGTCCAATTGCTAGTTCCTGAACCGATGGTTTTATAGACAACTTTCGATTAGAAAAAAACGTTTCGAATGATATCGCCCATCATCTTAAATACGGTTTAAATGAAAAAATTATTAATAAAAAAATTACAGAATTTACATTTGTACCCCCGTCCTCTAACTTCCAATTAGAAAGTTGTTGCCC
Source organism: Pholcus phalangioides (assembly GCF_987345545.1). Taxonomy (NCBI): domain Eukaryota; kingdom Metazoa; phylum Arthropoda; class Arachnida; order Araneae; family Pholcidae; genus Pholcus; species Pholcus phalangioides. Next base: position 1,606,576 of record NW_028301601.1, read on the forward strand.
GTTCTCTCCTGAGGTCAACAAAAAATATTTCACGTTTCCAAGTGCAATATTCGCTATGATATTTGAATTCGAAAACGAGAGGAAGAAAAGGGGAAAGAACGACATAAACGCATTTCTGCTGTTCTTTACGTTTTTTTCTTTGATTTGAATTTAAATAACTCAGCGAATACTGCTCCTAGATACAGGGAATTTTTTTAATAAGTCTCAGGTTCGACAGGTCAATAACTTTCTTATTGGAAAATACAGAACAGGGGGATCGACCGTATAAAAATTTAATTTTTGAAACTTTTTTATTCATGGTTTTTTTCATTTGAACGTCATTTAACGTGATGGCAGACATCATTTGAAACATTTTTTTCTAATTGAAAGTTGTCCTTAAAACAAACGGCTGAGGAAGTAGCCATTGGACAATGATAAGAGTGGCCAGCTTGTATATATTACAATAACGAACAAAAAAATATCTTAACCAACGCTATTGCATTGAAACAATTTCAAATTAATATCTCATCTAGACACGATGGAAGGATTTTGTAAAATTCCTACCAGAGGTTACTAATTGTGAGTTTTTGTGTATATTTTTCTCCTTTCACATTTTGTGTCGTCTACATTGTTGTTCGGTAACATGTATTATGTCATTCACTGTGTTTTTGTACTTTCTTTGTGTGCATGTATTTGAAAAAAGAATCGCGCGAGAGAGAGAAAATTGGGTACGAGAATAGAAATAGCCTTACCCATTCACTCGGACATTCCATTGCATTGAGCTGCGTTGGTGATGGGCTAGAGCTACATAAGATCCTCCTGTCCCTTGGCATGTCATCACGCTGTATATCAGGCTTCTTGCATTCACTATCTTTCATCTGTTCTATGCCGAGCTCCATTCCTACCGTGAATAATATGATGAACAGAAAACTGTCAAATACAAATGTATAGAGACGTCTGCGGAAATTTCCAGTATTTATGAATCACCCAAACAAACACTATCAACTGTTTCAGGAGACTTTTATACTTATTTTTATTTGCTGTAATTTGAAATATCGGTAATGTATTCTTCAAATTGGAGCAGTCTGATAAGTAATGAACAGCTGAGTTGAAGCAGTGTGTGTGTGTGTGTGGGGGGGGGGGGCACAAGAGGAGTAATGAATCCTTTGAATTATTACAGTGTGGTGGGTAATGAATACATGAGGAGGAGCAGCGTAGTGGGTAATGAATCCTTGACTTGGAGCAGTGTGATGCGCAATGAATTCTTGACATGGAACAGTGTAACGTTAAACCAGAGGTAATAAATCTTTGAATTGAAGCTGGTGAATAACGAATCCTTGGATCGGAGCAGTGGGGGTGGTAACGACTTTCGAACTTGAAGCATTGGGTTGCGAAATGAATCCTAGGATTGGAGCTGCAGTCTCCACCAGAGTTACCTCTAGCTTCAAGGAATGTGGGGTAATGAATTCCCCCCCTCCTGTCGGAGCAGTGTTAAAGGCAATGAATCTTTGAATTATAACAGCGCTGTTGGTTAGAGCAATATGGTTGGTCATGTGTTCATCCCGGAATTCAGTCACAAACGGAAATCTGAGGAATTTTTCTATAATAAGCATCAAACTCTCGTTTAAAATGAAAGGTGAACACTGAATTGAAATAAGCAGTTATATCCGGGCAGTGATGCATGTTTTCACTCTGCCCGCATTAATTCTTGGACTGAAATGAGAAGATATATATTGAATCTTCTCATAGTGAATTCTGAGTCGAAATGATTCGTAGACTAGTTGGTTATACTTGAAATAATACAAGAAAATATACAAGGAGTTACAGTGTGGAGTGAACGGAGCTTAAGCGATAATTTGTTTCAAAATAAACATATTGGATCATTTATACCTATTCTGTTTCACTTCATTTTTATTAGCGAAATCTAAATAAGTCGGTTCACATGACACCAATTACAGTATTGTCATCTCAATGTTGAACAAACATTTCGTCGAAGCATAATTGGTGGCCTATTGCTGGAACCAAATGGTTTTGCGGAAAAGATTCTCATCCAAACGGACGATTACAAGGCCAAGAGAAGAAATTGCGATCCCACAGGCAACACAGTCATTAGCAATTTCGTTCCACGGTTAGAAAACCGGAGCAAGAAAGTAAACAATTGACGCTGCTGCCCTAGCAAGTCAGAAAAAAGAAACCAAACAAAACAAAGAAGAGTAACATTGTTCTTGTTCTTCTAAGCACAGCGTGATTTCGCCAATCTCACAAGAGGTAGAAGAAAGTGAAAGGAGCAGACAAAATAAGAAAAAAAAAAAAAGAGAGAAACAAGAAGAATCGAAAAACGATTAATCTCTCCTGGAGAGACCAGAAAGAGAAGCAAAGATACTTCTTCGACGTCCAAAAGGAGCATCTTCACTTTTCTAAGCAAAAAGACAAGAAACAAGTAAAGAAAAGAGAAAAATCATTTCTCAGTTTTTCTTATATTTATTATTTCTCTGCAGAGAGAGATCCTTTTTCACGAGAAGCTGCCTATACATCATTTTCTGACTCCATCTCTTTTATTCTCCTGACCCCTGTCTCGGTGCCAAATGTCGCAAATTTGTCCCGAGAGATTTATACGAGCAAAATATGTTTCCTTAATGTTAGTCTCGCTCCCAGGCTCCATTTTTACCTCCGAACGCACAGTTGCCGGTCTCCGGATGGCGAGGGTATGGTGATGATGCAATCATTTTATCGGTTAAGGTGACTTGTAGCTGGCAATGATGTTATTGATGCCGGAGAGAGAATTCCAGAGTCGTGATCCACTTTTGTTCGGATTATTACAATTGATGCGACGTCGTTATTGGATGTCCTTCTCCGACGTCTTAGGCCAGGAATTTCTAGATTTTAATAGTAATAATGATAGCACACACACACACTATAACAATCGATCAGACGGCATTTTGTGGCCCGATATATGTTTATGAACATTGCAACGTCGTAATGGTTCTTGAGTTGGAATTGTGCATGCCGCGATTTAGAGAAATTGTTGGATCATTTGAAGTCATAATTACTATCGTCGTTATCACTTATTATTTATTCGTGTTGTTGCGCATTTTGGTGTGTGCTTGTGTGTTCCGTAGATGTCGATGCCTCTCTGAGGGATTCAAGAATAAAGTGAGTTGATATTCAAAAATAATGAGAATAAAGTGAGTTGAATATATTCAGTTTTGAACATATTCAATTCAACAAGAAGAAAGGGTTTCGCTCCTGGGTGAAGCGGGGGAGGGGGGTCAAAAGGAAAAAATAGTCCAAATCGGGCCATATAATAGTATAAGTGTGTGTTTCTAAAGTGGGCAATATCGCTCCCTGGGGGCGATGGAAAAGTCCGTGGGGGGGGTGACAGAAGCTACGAGTATAACATATGATCTTATGAGTTTGCTTGAGTTGGGGGAGATCAGGGAAAAAATTTCTGAAGAAGGGAGCGATGGAACAAAAATTTTGGGAACTATGATACAAAGGGTTGAACGGAAGTAAGGTGCTTTGTATCAGTCCGGGGTTTTGAGCGGTTCTATCTATAAAGGGTAAATAATAGAACGTTGGATTAGCATATTCATTTTCTTTTATAATCTTTACAGTTAAGACTCATTTGGCGATCAAAATCATTTCAAGGTTTAATATGTGGAGAAAGAGATATCTCCTCTCCACTTATAAAAGCAATATATACAGAAAAATGGCTATATGTATAGACGTTGACACAGTAAAACCCCTCTAAACGGATACCCATCAGATGCGGTCACCCATCTTTTACGGACAAATAATAATTTCCCCTCGTAAAATAAATGTAAGAATTCCAAACCCTCTTGATTAACGGTCACCCCTCTTTTGCGGATGAATTTTTTTGTCCCGCCGGTCTCCGCAAAAGAGAGGTTTTACTGTATTTTGGATAGACAAAAATTATCTCTGCCTCTACAGGGACTCGGACCCCCGTCTACTAGTATGCCGGACGAGTGTGCTACCACTATGCTATAGAAAGCGATGGAAAATTTTCTTTATCCATCCAACAGATGTCACCATCTCGTGGCCTTGATATCATTCACGAGCCACTAGCTGTTTTCTGTCGCTGTCCATCGCACACGGTGCCGTTCAAAATATAATAGAATGTCTCTAAAGTCATAGTTAGGTCTTTATCTCATCACCCGTTGGTCGTAGAGGTACGGTTCTAATTTCGACTTTTTCGCGTCTGTTTTTAATGGAGATAATGATATTCGATATACGGGTGTTGCATGGGGTAATAAAACCCTCAACGATATTCAAGTACAAGACGTGGAGGTCCTAAATCTTCTAAGAAATGTATGTGCAAGCAAAGCACCAGGACCAGATGATATCTATCCCAGGGTCCTCAGGGAATGTGGTAATGAATTGTTGGGGCCAGTCGCACAGATATACAGGAGTAGTGTTGCTGAGGGTATCGTCCCAAGAGATCGGAAACTTGCTAACGTTGTTCCGATATTTAAGAAGGTTAGTAGAGAAGCGGTAGCAAATGATCGTCCAGTGAGTTTGACGAGCTCCCTCTCGAAAATTTTGGAAATTATCATCAAAAGGCAGTTTGTGAAGTGGATAGACGAGAATAATGTATTGTCGGATAATCAGCATGGGTTCAGGAAGGGGAAGTCATGTGTAACTAACCTCCTTTGCTTCTATGATCACGTGACTAAGGCTTTGGGTAAGAGCAAAAATGTGGACGTTGTTTACCTTGTTTTCCAGAAGGCATTCGATCGGGTCCAACATGGCAAACTCTCGAAGCGTTTACACGAGATTGGAATTCGGGGAAACTTGCTGAATTGGATAGAATCATGGTTAAGAGATAGGTCGCAACGAGTTATGGTGAACGGGGAATTCTCTGGTTGGACAGACGTCACAAGTGGAGTTCCCCAGGGAAGTGTCCTTGGCCCCATACTTTTTTCACTTTTTATCGATAAACTCGATCAGGGGTATCGATGGGATTACTAGCAAATTCGCAGATGATGTGAAGCTAATGGGGGTAATCGGGAATGAAAGCGATAGGGAGTCGCTCCAGACCAACTTAAACAGGATGGCAGCATGGGCAAATGAATGGAGCATGAAGTTTAGCGTTGATAAGTGCATGGTCACTCATTTTGGTTCGAACAACTCACGGTTCTCTTACGAGTTGAATGGTGTCACTGTCCCGGATGCAACTAGGGTCACCGATTTGGGAATTCTCATTGACTAGCGACTTAGGTTTTCTGAACATTGTTCAGCGGTGGTCAAAAATTCGAATAGAATGCTTGGTCTAATTTTCAAAAAGGTCTCTTCGCGTTCTCCTAAAGTAATTCTTCCTCTTTTTCTAGGCTTAGTTCGTCCTGAACTGGAGTATGCTGTAAGGTTTTGGAGACCATACCTACAGTGGGACATAGACTTGATTGAAGGGGTGCAGAGAAGAGCTACTCCTTATTGGCACACAGGGCTTGAGTAGTTATGAAGAGAGACTTCATTTTTTGAATATGTTTAGATTGGATGAACGCAGGTGCCGAGGAGATATGATCGAAATGTTCAAAATTTTAAATGGGATGGATAGGATGGACCATGAACTTTTAGTACACCGCCAATCGACGGCTTTTACAAGGGGACACCAGTATCGATTGGTGAGGGACAATGCAAGGTTATGGTGTCGCAGGGAATTTTTCTCTAACAGGGTTGTTAATAAATGGAATAGCTTACCCCCGGAGGTAGTAAATTGTAACCCAATTGACACGTTTAAAAAGAAATACGATAAACATGTTGGGGTAAATCGAGAAGCTATCCATTCTTAGAATAAGACAACCATAAGTATTCTTTATGGGCATTGTATAATATTTTATCATGTGTATATATTGTTTATAATTTGTGTTAATTACATTTTTAATTGGGTTGCCGTATTTTTGAAACATATGACATCCATATTTATATGGGCATCTTTTTATCAGCCACCTCGTTGGGCATTTTGCCTGTTGTGGCGTTGTATTTGTACTTGCATAATTAAAAAAAAAGGTGTTCAAAAATGACCTTGTGCCACTTTTGAGAGTTAAAACAGTGTGTTGAAAAATAAAAAATCCAACTTTTATACGGCCCTCCTGTTCTTTAAGTTACAATTAGGAAGTTGTCCCGTCTCAACAAATGTTTCTCTCAACAAAGGTCAACAACAAATGTTTAATGTTTCTCAGAGCAATATTCGCCGAAATATTCGAATTAAAAAATTGGAGAAAAAACAGGAAAGAACAGCATAAATGAGGGAAAGAAGCCTTGTTTCGTTAGTTTTTGCTGTTCTTTCCTAACATTTCTCCAGTTTTTGAATTCGAATATATCAGCGAATATTGCTCTGAGAAACATGAAACATTTTTTGCTGACCTAATGAGAGACATGGCGAAAACTTTCTAATTGGAAGTTAAAGGACAGAAGGACAGTATAAAAATTTAGATTTTTTATTTATACTCTCAAAATGGGTAAAAGGAAATTTTTGAACTCATTTCGAGTGTTTTTAAAATTTGTATCGTACCTCTACGACGACCGGTTCATGTGATGAAAGCCCCATTAGCATTTACAGGAGACACTTTATAGTTTAATTCATGATACAAACACAAACAATTGTAAATTTCATCCGCTACAATACCAGTTGCACTAATATTTTCACTAACATCCATCAATTATAGAAACATTTTGAATGAAGCTTAAAGGCTTTTCGCATTTCTCCTTCCAAAGAGAAATGTCTTTGGTGCAGAGCGATTCCTTATCGCATTTTGAGCATTACTTAAGCTGAAACCATACCTCTACGAAAGACGGACGGTTGATGAGATAAAGACCGCGTTAGGACTTACAGTATACCCTGTATATACGACCTAAGGAGGAAATATTTTATCTGTTTCTATAGGGTAGTGGTAGTGGCATATGAGAGGATGTGGATTCGTGTCCCCGTGAAGGTAGAATAGAATTTTTTTTCTCTAAATAATCAGCATCTCTATAAATATAGCCATTTTTCCGAATATTTTGTGAAGATTTAATCCCTCTCTGAAATGAGTGAATATTTCTGTATGAATGATTTTAATAGGGATATATAGCAACGAAATACTCACCGGGTATGACGTCGGGTCCCTTGTCCTCTATATCCAGTAGAGTAGGCATCATCATCCCTTCCCTACGGTCATCCGTATCTTGTCGAAGTGGTGTCAGTGACCTTCGGACAAAAGAAACGTCAACTTAACTTTCCTTTTTTACGTTCAACATATTAATTCTCATCATCAGTCGTGGCGAAATGCTATGTGTCCACCGTTTATTTCATGTACCTCTGAGCTATCCATCATCGACTCGATTGATGATGATAAATTGTCAACTAAAAGCTTCCATATATTCGTTCTCCCCCCCACCATCCTTCCGTCACTCGGGCAAAACAAACCCGAAATCGCCCTCTGGGGGAATAGAAACCGTACGTATATATTCCTGATAACCCGTATTAAGTTTCTCTTTTCCACTTTGTCAAAGCCCCCGTCGCCATTTCATTAAACGAATTTATGCCCCTTTCAGCTTATGTCATCATCTCCTCAGCCGAAAATGAAGCCAAGGATCTAGTTCTCAGACTGGGACATAGATGGCGCTGGTGGAATATCTCGATAAAGATTTAAGTTGGAGTTGTATCGATTTGGAGATGATGGGGTGGGGGAAGAAAAAGATTTCGTTTCTCATATCTTGACGAATGTTCTTAATAAACGTCGGAAAACATTTATTTAACTCGAGATATGTTGCAATACGTCGAGGAGGGCTTTGGAAACTGAATATAAATTTCTTTCTTTGTTTTGTTTGTATTCATAACATGCTAATATATACGTTAGCTTTTCTCTAGGATTAAAAGCGAATTCATCTCTGATAGGAAAAATTGAGAAAATTCTCCACGGAATAAGATTTTACTAATAATTTGAAATACGTCCCCACAAGCGAGGGAGGGATTGTAGATAAATATTTACATTTTTTAAATTTTGAACTACTTTTGCTGAAATATGCATTTAGAGTTAGCTGCGCTTATTGTATACACGCAATATTGATTGTATAATAAAGCTTTACACTTTGTGAAATGCAGTAGCTTCTGCAACATTGCACTATAAAATCATTGCACTATCATTCATTGCACTATAAAAGTGCCCAATAATATTTAAGGCAGAAAAAATGGTTAATGCCGGGATTACACTATAAGAGTTTTATAAAAGTTCTTCTATATAAAACTTGAAAAATGCCACTAATAAGATTATTGGTTACATTCTAAAAAATCCAATCAATGATCTTATTGGTAGCTTTTTTGAACTTTTATAAAAGTACTTTTATCAAATTTGTATGGTGTAATCCCGGCCTTAGACCTGTTTGCCCCGTGTCCTGTCTTGGAAGATTCAAAAAAAGGAAAGAGTGATGGCAAAGGATTTTTTAAGGGAAATAATTACGATGCCAAAACCAGAGGTCGTGCCCCACAAGCCCAACCAACACACACATACAGATAAAATGATGTGTTTTTCCACTTCCTATATGGAGAGCAAGAAGATAAGATACAGTATGTTATCTTCTTATCTACAGGGAGGTATTGACATGCACCGTTTATAAACATCCATTCATAGATGGTGTTGCAAGTAGGTGTTCATAAACGAACTTTCCACCTATGAAAAGTTCATTTTAACAGAAATTTATCTAAAAACACAATTTAAATTTGCGAGATTTTTAATAAAATCGGAACTTACTTGTCTTGTCCATGTTTTTGTAAGTCTAGCATGCAATACAAAAATAAAAGTCAAACATGTAAGAGCTGTGAAATTAGGAATTAATAATCTTCGAATGAAAATTGAAACAGTAAGGCTGAAAGATTTCAATTAATAAAAAATTGCTAAAAAGATGTCTCTGAAGTCTGCAATATATTCATCCAAAAGAGAGAAAAAAACAAGTAAAATTATAGTTGTACGAAAAATATATTTAAAATAAACATATTTCTAAATTTCAAAGTATTTTTCTAATTCGATTTTTTAATCATAAATTTTTTGTATTATAACCGAAAAACCCCATAGAATACTATTGAGGTGCAGCTCAGTCTCTATCAAATTAACTTCAACCGTTATTTTCTGAAAATTAGGACAATATCGGACAAATATTTACTACCCTGACTGCACATACATCTGATGTTTTTCCGAAGAATTTCTGGTAAATAATACGAAATGCCAGAAAATGTGTTTGCTAATAGACAATGTTATAGCGCATGGAGATATTCATGTTATGTATTCAGAGGCGCTGTGTGCTATTTAACTTCTGTAACGTGCTTATATATCATCTTGGGATAGAGCTCGTGGCATGGCTGGTTTTGTTCCACACCCTTCTTCCCAAACACAAATGAAAAACTGGCGAAGAAGTTGGATTTTATCGAGTCTGATGCTTTCTGGTATGGGTGCAGTCCACATATTTTCTGCGATTCGGAGATCTTGTAGGACATCATTATCAAGAGGTTTTTATTATTATAGTAGTTCAACTCTTACTGTGTCTTAAATTAGAACGCATATATTGCTCACCTTTTTCAGGTGGATGCCTGTTCCTCGTCTTGACAGCACAAACGATAGTCAAAGCGACCAGAACGAGAACAGCCAGGACACTTATCAGTGTTATGAGAACCGGACTGAATGATGATGGCCAGTGATTATCTGCATTAAACAGGATGAAAAAAATCTATATAAATGAAAAAAAAACAACGATCTAAATCTCTAAATGCGACAAAATCACTAATAAGTCAATAGTTATCGCTTGCGTATTTGCATATTCGCCGGTAAAAGTGATAGATTTATCAAACGTACTAAGACGTTCTGTGCAAGGATCTGCACTGGGTCCCATTCTATTCACTTTGTTCACTAATGACATAGCTCAAGTCATCTCTCCCATTCTATAATTTGCAGATGATATAAAGCTATTCTCAACGACGGACAACACAATGGGCCTCGAGACTGCCTGCTTTCGTCTCTTCCGTTGGAGCGTCCAGAACAATCTTCCTATTTCTATCGTCAGGAGTGGCTCTATGCATCTAGGCAGACCCACCGACCCCGTCTGCTATCAGATGGGTCCTGAAATTTTACACTTGACCATATGCTCCGATCTGGGTATTTCGTTATCCGGTTAAACGTCTTCCAAGTATTGGTGGAAGATCATACCAAGAGAGACTCGTGGTACTTGGCCTTCACTCCTTGGAGTGGAGGAGGTGATCTGACCTAATTATATGCTATAAATTGGTTCATAATATGGTACATTTACCTTCCGATAACCCTTTTTTCGAAATCTTGGACAGACGACCTAACCTCCGTAGACACGGTCTTCAACTGAAAATTCCTGTGGCCAGAGGCGACCGCTACTTCTATGGCTTCAGATGCCGTTCAGCAAGAATGTGGAACAATCTGCCTCGCGACCTCGTTTCTGCCACCTATGCTGGATTCGTCTCTTCCTTGGACGATTTTAACTTTACTCCTTTTATGAAGTATTTTTCTATTTGATTTATGTTCTTTTATGTTTCCAGTTTTGAATCTTACCAGTGTAAGTGCAGTCTGCCTACTGGATTGTGTGATAAATAAATAAATAAATAAGACGATTGGTAAGTATGCATAACAACCGGTTATCATGGATAATCGATTTTATCACATTTACCATAACATATACATTAAAAGTCCGTTATAATTAGTATGGCTTAAAACGATAATCTCGATATAACGAGTGATTTGGAGGTGATTGTCAAAGAGCAAAAATAACGGAAAACGTTCGCTTATAAGAGAATTCCGATATAACAACAATTTTTCCCGTGATTATGGGCTGTCATTATAACGGACGTCTACTGTATGTGTTTGTTTTCCCCACCAATTTTTCCCGAGGAAAAAAAAATAAAGAAATGAATGAATACAATGTCTAAGTAAAAAAAAAAAAAAAGAAGAGGAAAATGAAAAGTCCAAAATGTCAGAGTGAATGGAATTCCGCCCTTTTTGGCCTCTCATAAAGTTCCAGGATAAAAAACAGTTATGGATTCCAGCGACTCGCGAAGAAATGGCCGGGCTATCATCGAGGACCGCAACAAAAAATAAAATAACAACGAAAAAAAAAACCACCATCCAGGACATAGAAAACTACAAAAGGGAGAAAGAGCACTCTTACCATTTTTCCTTTTTTCCCCCCATACATTTTTTTTTCTTTCCTACGCTCATCGAGCCCGAAGTCCTGGAAAAAGCAAGGCCCATTCACGTATCTTACGGAAGATACGGTCAAAATTCCACCGCGTTCCCGGAAAAAAAGAAAAAAAAAAAGCCGAGAGAAATGCTGGAATATTTGTACGGGCTACGCAGAATTTTTTTATACCTTACAGTTGCCCTTAAATAACGTTTTTTCCCTTGGAAATCTCGACATTCTTTTATATATGTATTTTAAAATGAAAATCTATATATATATTTTTTCTAACCCAAACACATGAGTGCTGCTTCTTTGATGTGGACTGGCAACTTTTCACTTCACTGAGCTTTCTCAAGCACGTTGGATACAGTGATGGACGATTTTTTTTGGTTCCTGTAGGTACGTGGGAGAATTCATAAAAAAAAATTCTAGAATTTGGGTGGAAGATGAGTAGAGATGCCACAGTGATCTTGAAGAGAATTTTATATTTTAAACTATTAGTATCCACGAACGGGGAATAATCCGCACGAGATGATTGCTACTTATCTCTAACAGCGAAAAAACGCGAAAGAAGACATTCAGTTATCACCAAACGCACACAAAATAACCTGTGCGAAATGATTTTCACTTTATCACCATACGCGGAATCACTCACGCGAAAATAACATCACTTATCAACAAAATGTACAAGATGAATTTTCACTTATCGCCAAACGCACCCACGCGCGCACCCACACACACACACACACGAGATGATTTTCTCTTAACATCAAACACACGAAATGATTTTCACTTATCGTCAAACGCACGTAAAATAACCTGTACGAGATGATATCCACTCACCATACTCAGAATAACCCATGCGAGCATGCGAGATTAAAATCACTTATCCCCAAAATGCACAAGCAGATTTCTACTTATTACCAAACGCGCGAGATGACTTTTACTTATTATCAAACGCAAAATGGATAGACAGTTAGACCTTGAATATTTCTCTTCACATGTTCTGACTTAACCCATCTAATGTTTCTGACTTAATATTACGTCTGAAGCTCTATAGGACAAATACAAAACACTATTCTTTATTCTAGGGGGCCATTCAAGTATTACGTAAGCAGATTTTCAGCCATTTTTGACCCCCTCCCTCCTTGTCAGCAAAACACTGACCCCCCCCCCTCCCCACGTCAGCAAAATTTCGTCAGCAACTTAGGATATTTCATATCTTCGAAAAGGGGTGATTCCCCCTGTCATCAAAAGTCAGCAAATCCGAAACCCCCCCCCCCCCTCGATGCTGACGTAATACATGTACTTGAATGACCCCTAGTCCGTTTAGTTCACTGTCCTTTAACATTTTTCTGCTTGCAATCCGCTGAAACCAAGTGGAAAATTTTACGAACTGGCATAAATGGGAGGAATAATTTGTGAACCGATGAAATTAAATGGATGTTGTGTGTGTGTGGATTTAATTGAATGTGCCGAATGAAAATGAATAACATATATTATGGGGGGTATAATTTTTCTATTTTCATGCTGCATAAAATGATGCAAATTTTATTTGTCAAAATACCGACTAAAACGTTTTCATGGCTCTTGCTATATACCAATCTGCAATTACTATAAACTCATAGTAACCTGCATTTTAACGCATAAAGTTTACACCGAGACGCAGCATAGAAATAAGAAATTCCTAATCCCACACCACATTTTGTTTATTTTCATACTGCACATCAGTTTAAAAACGAAAACCATCTTTCTTTAAGAATCAAACCAGATTGTTTCACTTTTATTTGATAGATGGCAGCAAAAATCTTAGAGGAAAACTTTTCTATTTCAACCAATATGTATGCGTATTGCTCTTCTATACAAATAATATCGGTAGGGGAAAATTTAATAGAATACGAAAACCCCACGATATTTATTGTGCTTGATAAGGGTGGCCCGGAATCAGTACCACGTTGGCGCCTCCTTACTGTAATGATGTGTATGATACATATTCTGTCCGAACTTGCGGCCGTGTTAATGACACAGCCCACTCGATTCACAACTGCAAAAAAAAAAAGGTTACTACTACAGTTTGAAGCTTTAAAATAAAGCAGTTAAATTCTTAAAAATAATTTGATTTTATTGAATCTTTTATTAGAGGAGAAAATACCGGACACAAAGGAACAAAGGAAGGCACAAATAGCTATTCCAAAAGCATTTTTCTGGACAGTGTAAGTCAAATACCGGGACTCTTTCTCGAGCCGGAACGTCTAACCACCCTAGCCTAGGATGAATCCCATCATTTTTTTTAACGGAAAAAGTTAAAATGAACCGAAAAATTTTAGAGGAAGGACTGTGTGAAGATTCCAGCCAATGAGCTCAGTTGCAGTATATGAGGGGGGGACCCATGACCGCACTACTAAATATTATGACCGTAAAAATAGATCAAAATACGTTAACTGAACATTCACGGCTGCCAAAGAAAACATTTCTATGGAATTTCACGTTCTGAGGAACAATTGCATGATTCGTCGATGAAAAAGTTGAAAAACGCGAGTATAAATGTTCTTTTTTTCTTTTCACATGTCCATGTCAAGCATGTGGTAGAAAAAAAAATAAATGTGTGTGCTCTGGGCATGTCAGGCAAAAAATTTGTTCAGCCCTGACGAAATTATTGAATATTGGGAGGGGGCATAAGTCAAAGAAATCACGTACGGATTATTCCATTTGTGGGTGGCAAACGGGACAATGTATAGACACAAAACTCTGTTTAAGATCTTTGCTGAATTTTTACACATTATCTCTTACTTATTGAGCCTAACCAAGAACATTCATGCCAAGACCATCCAAGGGTCACACGTAGAAGAAATTTCAGAGTCACTTTCAAGATGTAGAAAAATGACGATGTGGACACAGGAACTATATTTGCACCATTAGTGTCCACACATAGAGGTATCATATTCTTTTAGCCTCAGGATCACTATTACGGAGGTTCAGAGCCATTTCCAACCGCGATCAATCATCAAAATGCCACAGCTCGCTCTGGTCTGGTCGATAATACACTGCTCTAACTTGGTCTTTATCAAACGATTTATCTTCAGTCATGCCCATGACTTTTAGTGCTGCAACCAACTTCTACGGAACCAATCCTCTTAAGACTTAGAGGGGAAAAAGAAACTATTGCTATATAGTCTGCATTCTGTATAATGCTATAGAAACGTACTCAGCATCAGTATATCCTATTCAGAACAAACGAGAGAAAAGAAATTATTTATACCAGTATATGTATGGACATGCCACCATTTTTTATATATAAAGTTTTATAGATGGTAAGAAAAGATGAAAATCATAGAGCATAGACCACCAAAAAAGGCAAGTTTTTCCTTCTCGGATACCTTATTCATGTTTCATGACTCACTGGAACACACATTTCTTTGATGTTTGAAACAGAAGAACTCATTTCTTCTGTTCTTTCTTCTAAATCATTAGATCTGATGCTCTTTTTTTCATTTTTAGCTAGTACGCGTTTTTTTTCGTATTCTTTCTGCACTCATCTCCAGCAATAAATCTACCTCTACAAATGGCAGTCGAGAAAAAAAAAATAACTAGGAAAAAAAATGAAAAATTTCTCGCTATCCACAGAAGTTTTACGCGGTAAAAATTCAATCCAACTGACAGTCTCTGGCGTCGAGAGAAAAGAGCCCGCTCCTACTCCTTGCCATTTGCCAACCAACACACACACACACCTTCAGGATATGGTCGTGAAACGATAGGAAAGCATTAGGAAAAGTGGAATGCATTGGAATGGTGTAGTCAGTTGCAGTTTTACTGCCGTATATCATTTCCCTACTTCTCCTATACTTTTCTTTACCCCTCTCTCTTACGGGAAAAGAGCTTGCTTTCTACGTCAAGTACAATTTGTATTTTTTTTTCTTAGTTTCCATTTCGTGTGTTCGCTTCGGCCCATTTTATGTTCCCTCTCGAAAAACTGTTATGTTTTTCAAAATTCAGCGACTAGAAAGGTGATCAATTTCCAAAAAAATGGGTTGGGAGGAAAAAGAGGGTAGTCGGAATCACATAATGGTAGAAATCTCACGATACACTGCGTATGAAAGAGGAATTCGTATATCGATTTCATATTTTCTTTTTTTTGTTCTTTTTTCTAATAGGAATGTTTTCGATGAAAAACGGTTAAACGAAATATTATTATTATTTTTTCATGAAGTCGGTGCGATTTAATTCTTAGGCCGGTCGTCCACCGGAGGCGACAATATGTGGCTAGCTACGCGAGCGCCAACAGTCGTCATTGAGTATGACGCCAAAGGGCGTAAAAAAACTGTGGGCGACTTGTTTATCGCTCCAAGTCACTGCCAGTGGACGACTGGCGTTAGACTGCGGGGAAGTCCGAGAAATTCTTCTCTCACAACGGGCAGCATAAAAAAAAAATGTAATTTTTTCCAGTTGTATTTTTTGAAAGCTTGATGACACTCAAAATCATATGTTGCAAATACAGTTAACCCTATCAAAGGGTTACATGGTGCATTCTGGTTTCGGATTCTGTGATTCGACACCATTAATGATTGGTTAGAAACCTGAATATATTAGATTTTTTAATCAATCAGCAATTGCGCCGACTCTCAAAATCGGAAAGCAGCGTGAACTATGTACGTCGAAGACGGAAACCCGTCTTCAACGTAACGAAAAAATAGTTCCTTCACTGAATAATGAGCTTTTTTTGTGCGCGGGAGATGTCTTAAAAAAAACTCTGAAAGTTCAATTTCAAGTGCTGCTCTTAATGAAAGCCCGTAATATTCATCAGCATATTTCTAACTCAAAATTAACACAATCCTTTAAGTCAGGGCAGAAGAAGACTACCTGCGGTCAAAGAAAAAATTCTACAGTGAGAAAAAGCAACCACCACATTTGAGTGCATGCAGGGACTGAAAGGGTTAGTACCGATAGTTAATCTAGCTACAATTCAGTTTCTACATCAAAAGCCTGAAATAATAAACTAAAATTGCTTGTGTCAAACATCAGTGCGGATCTCAATTGTTTCCCGATTTCCTTGAAATGAAGATAAGGGGAAACGATTCGATTCTAAGAAACACCACAAGCGTGTGTGGCCTCTATTCATGTTACCATGAAACGAAGTAAACGCTATGACCTGATTGCGGCTGAACACATAACAGAACATGTACGAGAAACTTCCTAAAGAAAAAATAATCCCTCTTTCGCAAACAACCGTCGGCAATTTGGAAAATTCACTCGAAAAGTATGTGCTTCAAGGAAGCTAATTAGACAACTTCGTACCGAAAAGTAACAACATCAACGACAAAAAAATAAATAAAACGAATAAAAGATCAAAAAAGAAATGGAGAGGACTAAACACACCATCTTCTAACATTTTGCAAGTAGTGAATATTTCTCAGTTTCTCACAATTATCTACTTTACTGGCTGGAAAAAAATTTCTCATGAACAGTGAATCTACTCATTAAAATACTTTGGGAGGTAGTTACAAGATGATTATTTTTTTCACTTCTCTCTCCTTCCCTGTCTTTACTCTCCATAAAATGAAAACGAAACTAATATCGTATTAAAAAAAGAAGTACAAAAATAAATAAAATATTATTATCTGTTAAAACGTAGTGTGAATTTGAGGGTTCTGGGGCAGGAGGCATATGGAGAGGGCGCTAAAGGACGAGCAAAAAATAATATATAATTTTTTTTTGTATTCGCTTCATTTGCTGGTAGGAGCTATAACTTTCGAGATTAATGAGGAGACATATACCCTCTCTACTCCTTCTTCATCTTTATATATTTTTGTATATTTCTTTTTTCAGGGAGAAGTAAATTGTATTTTTGGCTAACTACCAGGAAAGTAGTACGAGGCAAAAAAAAAAAATAATAAAAATGCATTGAAGTAGGAAATGAGACGAATTTCCATTTCTCTCTCCACCATCACCAAAACGTTCAATAAAAATCTCCTTCTGGCACGTCACCAACAACCTCAGCGGGAGAATTGGGAATTTTTAGAATGGTGATCTCTCTCTTTCTGGCATCGAAGCAGGGCTCAGAAGTTAGTTCGAATGAATTTATACGTTAAATTTATTGAGTGTGAATGAACTCGCAGCGTAGTTTATTTTTTTCCAGTAGAGTTGGTCTTTTCCAACTCGCTTAATCATTTTTCAGAGTAGAAACCCTCCTTTTTTTTAAATGAATGAAATTTTTAATATCTCTTAATATTTCATTTTTTGAAAAAAGAAAACAAAGAAATTAAAATGATGGATGAGGGGACGAGCTTTTGTACTAACATCTCCCTCTGTGCATGTTGTTCTCTGCCTTTGTTAGTTCATAGTTCTCTGGAAACAAATGTTTGCAGTGTGTGAAGACACGTAGAAACAAAAAAGTTTGTTGTTTTTTTCGTAAGGATTAAGTAAGCTTATGTCTTCTTAGACAAATAGTGATATTCCAGTGGAGTTTATCAACGTCTAGTTTCAACGCGTGAGTTATTATCATGTATTTTTTTGCTTTTATTGGTGTAGAAAGGTTCTCAGAGTTTCTTTGCGATTAAAACTCTCGAGAATGTAATGAATAAACATCACTTGAGGCGAAAAATTATTTTAGCTTAAACTTATGTGGTGTAAAATATAAACTCAGTTCAGTACATTTTAATATGTTGGCTCTATGCATAATGTTGGCGTAAGTTCCGAATGTTTTATAGACTATTACATACACACACACACACACACTGAACCGTGCATGCTCTTTGCAAACAAGGGAGTCTTCAACACATGACCCGGGTGTCAAATGTGGCCCTTGGAACTTTCCGCCGTGGTCCGTAATGAAAGAAATACTTTCAGCATTAATGACAGAAATAATTCCTGAATTAAAAAATGGAATTTATTAAATATATATTGAGTGCAAATGAACTCGCAATGTAGTTTCTTTTTCTGCTGAGTTGGTCTTTTCCAATTCGTTTAATCATTTTTCAAAGTTCTCTCTCTCTTTCTTTCAATTCCAGTATTCTCATTTTTTTAAAATGAATGAAATTTTTGATTTATCTTGATATTTCACTTCTTCGCTTTTATTTTTATAAAGGAACAAAAAAATTAAAATAATGCATGAGAGGAAGAGCTTTCGTACGCGCATCTCTCTTCTGTGCATGTTGTTCTTTGGCTTTGTTAATTGATACTTCTCTGGAAACAAATGTTTGCAGTGTGGAGAACACGTAGGAAAAAAAAAGTTGGTTATTATTATTTGTTTAAGTAAGACTTAAGTAAGCTTATGTCCTCTTAGACAAATAGTGATATTCAAGGGGAGTTTATCGATGTCTAATTTCAACACGAGTAGCTATCATATATTTTTTTGCTCTTATTGCTGTTAAATGTTCTCAGAGTTTCTTGGCAATTAAAACTCTCACGAAAGTAATGAATAAATGAATAAACATCATTTGAGGCGAAGAATATTTTCAGCTTCAATTTATGTGGTGTAAAATCTAAACTCAGCTCAGTATAGTTTAATCTGCAGGCTTCATACATAATGTTGGCATAAGTTCCAATTGATGTTTTAGAGGCTATTACGGAACAGTGCTTGCGCCGCTTCGTAAACCTAGGTGTGTTCAACGCATGACCCGCGGGTCAAATGTGGTCCGCCATGGCCCGTGATGAAAGAAAAAGACTCAGTTGGTGAGAACAATTATATTTAATTTAAAATATGAAATTTATCAAGTTTATTGAGTGTGAACGAATTCACAGAGTAGTTATTTTTTCCGTTAGAGTTGGTTTTTCGAATTCGGAGTTGAATTTTTCAGAGTTGAGCTCCCTTTTTCTACAAATGAATGATATTTTTAATATCTTTTAATATTTCCTTTTTTGAAAAAAGAACAAAGGAATTAAAATGACGGATGAGGAGACGAGCTTTTGTACTAACATCTCCCTCTGTGCATGTTGTTCTCTGCCTTTGTTAGTTCATACTTCTCTGGAAACAAATGTTTGCAGTGTGTGAAGACACGTAGAAATAAAAGAAAAGTTGGTTATTATTATTTGTTTAAGTAAGACTTAACTAAGCTTATGTCTTCTTGAACAAATAGTGATATCCCAGTGGAGTTTATCAACATCTAGTTTCAAAGCGTGAGTTATCACAATGTACTTTTGCTTTTATTGGTGTAGAAAGGTATTCTGAGTTCCTTGGCGATTAAAACTCTCGAGAATGTAATGAATAAATAAAAATACAAAAAACAACGCCACAACAGGCAAAATGCCCAACAAGGTGGCTAAGAAAAAGATGTTAACATGTTGCCAAAAGGTCAACTACGATACTCTTCACGTTTTTGGCGTAACCAGCCATTATAAAAAAGCTTCACATTTATATCGTAACAAATTACGCATAATACCCAAGCGTCGCGTCGTTGGTAAACATGATAAATCGTACTGTATGATATGCTGCACATAATAATTCATACATGTATTTAATCATTATATCGGGGCCCGACTATATTCATCACAAAAACTAGACTCAATTGGAAATACTTTCATATTTATGAAATTCACCAATTACAAATACACCACCACAACAGACAAAATGCCCAACGAGGTGGTTGAGGAAAAGATGCCCATAACAAATATGGATGTCATATATTTCAAAAATACAGCAAACCCAATAAAAATGCAATTACAAATCATATATATATACATGATTAAATATTATACAAAGCCCATAAAGAATACTTATGGTTGTCTTATTCTAAGTATGGATAGCCCAATTTACCCCAACATGTTTATCGTATTTCTTTTTAAACGTGTCAATTGTGTTACAATTTACTACCTCCGGGGGTAAGCTATTCCATTTATTAACAACCCTATTAGAGAAAAATTCCCTGCGACACCATAACCTCACATTGTCCCTTACCAATCGATACTGGTGTCCCCTTGTAAATGCAGTCGATTGACGGTGTACTAATTATTCATGGTCCAACAAACATCAATAAACATCACTTTAGGCGAAAAATATTTTTAGATTCAAGCTATGTGATGTAAAATGTGTGTTTAAACTTAGTTCAGTGTATTTTAATCTGTTGGTTCCATGCATAAGGTTCGCGTAAGTTCATAATGTATTATAGACTATTCTTGAATCGTGTATTCGCTTTTCGGAAGCACGGAAATTCAACGTATAACGAGCGGGCCATATGTGGCCATTGGAGCCATCGACTGTGAACTGCAATAAAAGAAATACAGTCGGCTCCACCCACTTAATCGGGTAGCGGTTAGTTCGCTTAAACAGATAAAATCCTCTTTAGCCAAAATTTATTCCAATACAGAATGTGTGTTGAAAATTTTCCACTCAACTTTACAATGTTTAGAAACTTTCCCCCGCTTAATCGAATACTAAGATTCATATTTCGACAACTGTAAATACACATAAACCACTATATACAGGGTGTCCTGTAAGTGCTAGCACGGCCTTTATTTCATCAACCATCCGTCGTGAAGTTATAATTCCAATTTGGAAAATGCTCAGCATGCGTTCAAAAATTACCTTGTAAAAATTTTTAGAGAGAAAATACAGTGTGTCACAAAATAAAAAAAAATAAAAACCAGAATTTTTATACGAACTCTCCCCGTTCTTTAACTTTCAGTTAGAAAGTTGGTGATCTTGTTTACATAAGTGTTGAAGGTATGCGTGTATTAGAAGAGACTTTTTGAAATGGAAGAATACCCCCAAAATGACCCCTTCAGCTAAACACCGCAGCGTCACCTATGTAATCGGAACAGTTTTTTCGGGATGACCACGTGACCGCACAGTGGTTACTGCTACACCGTATCCATTAGAGATGATCTAACGAAAAAAATGGCATAACTTACAGAATAATGCTCGAACGGCAAGGAAATAAGCTCGAAATACATAGAAAGACATACGGGCTTATTTGAAATGAAGGCAAAAATATGTAAATATTAATTGCATTAGTGCTGAATTGACTGTGGCTGTCATCATGCTTTGAAATCGAGATCCAGAACCGCCAGGAACTGGGCAATATTGACGTAAAACTGCTACCCATCACATTGAATCACAACATGCGGAACATCCGCTATGACGAACATCGTTTTTATTGGCTACGGGAGTTAAACTAAATAGCTACTGTTGTGTGGAATTGAAATAAGTAGCAACATACAGTAAAACTCGGTTTTAACAACATAGAAGATTCCACGAAAAATATAACCATATAAAAATAATATACTACGTGTGAAGTTTTTATGCCATAATAATTATGGTAATCATATTTGATCTGGAAAAATACGGGAAATCAGGATAACAAACACTTGGCATCGCCGATTCCCATCAAACATGTCATGTTGCCAATTGTCGGCAAAATTAGGAAAAAAAAAACAAATTCGAATCATAAACACGGAACATCGCTAATTATTTTTAAAAATCTCAAAAATTGTTGGCGAAATCGCCGAATATTACTTGTAAATTGCTCTTGTCGGGAAATACAGTGCTACAGGAAATTTCCTTAAATGCATTTCATGGGAAAAACTTGAGCATTATAATTACGGGAGATGACCATTAATTTATATTCATATTCATTATGGCACAATTTATAAATTACGCAAATTATTTCCATTCCCGATTTCTTAGTGAAGATTAAGAACATAAGTTAGCTTCATTGAAAAAACGGGACATTTTTATAGGGGAATACAGTGAAACATCGATATAACGACATTCAGCTCATCAAGAAAAAACATCGTTGTAGAGAGATTATCGCGCGCGGGGTGGCAGTCATATCGAGAGGTAGTATTATCATCAATCGCCACTAAATTTATTGACATCTCTTTGGAATTGGCGTTCTTAGTACCACCATGAAAACCATTCAAAGTATTACTAATTCGCTACAAAAAATTGCAATTGTCTAGTTGATTAATAAAATTCAGTTACCGTATTCCCCCTCATCACACAGTCGGCATGCCGGGAAATTCGAATCACAGATTCCTGAAAATTTTTAAGTATTTTTACTGTAAAATTCCATTCAACACTGGCTGAATACATAATATGATCCTTCTCCAACCTCTCTTTTCACGGCATGCCGGAAACAGACCAGACCCCAAAATTCACAAATCTGGCCTCCCTCGAGTTTTGCGACATGTTGGCTAATGCGGGGGAATAAGGCAATTGTTCCATACTGTAAAGTAGTTTACTACACAGCATTTTTATGTACTACGTAGAAAGTAGCTTCACGATAACTTCATTAATACTTTCGGATGGCAGATACTACACAAAACCGATGCTAGTATTAAACACCCTGGAAAGATGGTTAAAAATTTAAAAATATAATGGTGATTTTTTGAGCGAAATATGAGAAAAACATCGTTGTAGAGAGATTTATCGTAGTAAAGAATACCATTGTATCGAGAGGAGTTTAACAATAGGCTATTTGGTAATTCCAACCGAAATTTGAAAAAATAATGTTTTAGAGTTATAACGAATATCGTTGTAGCAAGGCTTCACTCTAGTTAGAAAGGAAAAAATACGCAAATATTTTGTGCGCTGGTGATGTCAATGATTCATTTCATCGACGTTATGAACAAGGTTCATTAAAGATATTCTCTATAGGAATCAGCCTAGACGACCAATTATTAAAGTTAAAGCCGAGGTGCCGTTACAACCGAGATTGACTGTATTTATTCACCAACTGCTTTTAGTCGGCATCGAACAATTTACTACTGTTATCAGTTATCTTTCTCCACTTCCTTCCTAGGCATCCCAAACTACATGTAGACAAAGTTTTCAAGGTCTAACCAAGGACGCGCTCTAACTGCCGTAGCCCAAGACAGAATCAAATGTGTTTAAAAATATCTGGTGTTTATTATTATAATGAATAAAATAAATCTTCTTTAGCCATTCTAGACGTGGAAGCCACTTTCCAAGACATCATCCTAAATATCAATATTTTGGAAATCCGCCAACGACAGACTTCACTCTTCTGTGTTTATCCGATACAGCGAGACTCGAAGTCTATATCTCGAGGGAATTATCATTAAAATAATTGAAGGTTTATTGGTTATATAAAACGACACACACACACACACACACCAAACCAATACTTCCACGTACATGTAAGCGTTTACGTTAGAGGAACACTCTTGAAAAAAGTAAAAAAAAAGGGAATAAAAATGATTTGATAAATATTTTCATAGGAAAGACTAAAAAAGAACCCCTCCGAGGAAGGTAGAGGTAAAATATTTGAAAAAGAGGTAGAAAAACAATAGCATGTTAAGGGTAATTGAAGGTCGAGATTCTGTAAAAGGAAAATAATTCGCAGACAGAGAATCAGAGGAAAAATAACAAATTCTAGTAGAAATAGATAATCCAAATTCCACAAAGCAGAGGAGATATAAAATTTCTTTGGATTTTTTCTCTATGTTTTCAGCGTTATCTCTCACAGGATGGGAAAATCCATTGTAAACATTTGTACAAGTCTGCCAATGAAAATGGTACAACAAATTTGCGAATCGGTATTCGCTCATAACTAGAGCCCAGATTATATGCACTGAAAAAAGCACCAGTGAAAAACGATGGAGTTATGCACTAAAAATGCGGAAATATGCATTAAAAACCGTGGAAATATGCACTAAAAATAAAGATAAATCTTCATTCAAATAATGCTTAGATATGCCATGAAATAAAAAATATGCCTTAAAAAAATTCTTCACATTATACGTATATTGAAAAATATATGTGGAATGAAAATAAATGTGCATTTAAAATTTAAAACATGCAAAAAAGAAAAAAACATTCGAAGAAAATATGCACAAAAATGAAGAAAAATATGTATATTAAAAGCAATGAAGTATGGCCTAAAATGAGAGAAAAAAAAATACTCTGTGTAAAACTATAAAATATCCGCAAAAATGAAGAAAATATGTAATTAGAAGTGCAAAAATGTGCATTTTAAAGTGCCTAAAAATATGCCCTAAAATAAATTATAATACGGGGTTTCATTGTATCAACGTATACAGATAAAAAACTGCTATTAGTGACTAAAAAACAAATAAAATTTCTGAAACAAAACCGAATTAAGGAAAAAGATAGTTTCTGGATATTATGTTGAGATGAACTCGGAAAGAAAAGTCACCTTGTCTACTCCGGGGCTCGAACCTCGGACCTCTCGCATACCGGGCAAGAAAGCTCTACATCTGAAAAAAATCTGCCCAAACTGGGGACACGACCCTGTCTTTCTTATTTCATGCACTGTGGTGTGAGGCACTGAAGTAGAGGCCTTAGTAGCCTCTCTTAACTTCAGCAAGTGGCCCTTAGGTGTGACGGTAGAGAGAGAGAGAGAGAGAGATAGATGGCTTTTTATCAGCCCGAGATATCAAAGAAACAGGTGTTTTCTGGATATCTTGGGCTTAAAAAAAGCCGACTATCTCTCTCAAAACCGAATTAGATATTTCAGCCTGACGCTCTCCTACAGTATCTTCTTCTTAGCAAGGTCGAATTTCATAAAGACACACTTCCAAAGCTTCTTCTAGGGATTCCAGTTATGATTGGTTCTCAATTTCAATATTGTTCATTACAGAAAACACTGATTCCAAACAATGGTGATGTTAAGAATATAGAAGAGGTCCATGGTGGTACTTCTTTTGTAATATTCCAAAATGCACAATCCAATAATTATCTTAAATGATTAAACATTTGTTTTTAAATAATTTAAAATGAAATCCTCCGTCATTTCTTCAATCATTTATTTTTCTCTGTTAACATTTCCATTTTGAAATATTTTAATTCGCTGACGTACACGCACCTAAAACGAAGGAATATTTTCCCAATCTGGGAACATTACATAATTTCAGCTGCAGATGCATAAAAATGCTTTTCCCCCAAAAAATTTTATGCAATAAATATAACTTTGGAAAAATTTGTTCCATATGATACTCATCGACTTCGCACTTTTAAAGTTCAAGCAATTCTGTTAAACGTTTTACTTCAGTCCTTTCCCTCCAGAGCGATAACTTTCTCCTCTAATTTAGAAAGTTGCATTTTAAAGCATGTTTTATTTCTAATTCATGAAATCGACGTACTCCTCGGAATAATCATCGCTAAACAAAAAAAAAATCCACATGAGAAACATTTTCTAAGGAAAATAAGGAATTCTTTAGGTAAGTCGATTGATTGCAATCACCTGTTTTCCTAATAAATAGTGATTATTGCTGCTAAAAGCTGCTTTAAATAATAATGATAATCATTATTAATATCCAATAAAATTAATAGTCTTACCCAATATTTGTTTTTTATGTCAAGAACTAATGTCAAAGCCCTGATTTGATGTAGATCGTGACACAAAAGGCGCTCAATATGGTAATTTATGTAACACACGCAAATCGTGATGTTCATTAATTTAGCATGCCTTGGTTCGTATTTGACGTTATAAAAATAAGTTTTCAGGCAATGCCATCTGTGCGTGAAAAAGTAAACTATTTTTCCATTATGGGAAAACAATCTTCCTCCAGGATGAATACTTTAGTTCGAACAATATCTTTTTCATATCAGTTGGTTGAATTTTTCCTTTTACAAATTTTTGAAATGTGTATTGAACTTTCTAGCCCTTCATATATGCGGTATTTGTGAAGAATTTTGTATTTCTCTCTTCATGCTTGGTGGCCTTGCTTGCTGCGTCATCTATTGAATATCGGTGACAGTACATCCTATGGAATGCCATCTAAGCCCATACTGAATATATGCATTTTCATGGGGAGGTGTTGCCTCATTATCCTAACTGTGATTTCTTGGTGAGTCTTTTTTATCAATGAGAAGTTCAATTAGTTGAATTGGTGCTATCTGAACTTTTATTAATTATAAGCTTTGTATAAGGTAACTTTTTTTATTAATATTGCCTCATATAAATTATTACAACTGAATTCATCAATATGAAATATTTGATTATAAAATCGAATTTAATTTCAAGTGTAATAGCGTGCTGACTACTGAAACATTTAGGGCCGTATACACCAACACAGTTTAAACTGCAATCGCAGGTGAAAGGATTGCAGATCGAAACGGAAATTGGGGATTTTAACCAATCCGTGCAATTAACCTGCGATTGTAGTTTAAACTGTGTTGTTGAATACGGCCGTAAGAGATCAACATGGATTGGTTAAAAACCTCAATTTAACCAATCCATGTTGATCTCTTATCCAAAAACTGTGACTACAGTTTAAACCATGTCGGTGAATATCGCCCTTTTAGTTGCATATATTTATTTATTCACTCTTTCGCTAATCGATACCTCATTTTCACAATATTTTCAATATTATTCACCCTGATCATAATGTATCTTCACACTTATTTTGCATAAACTATGATAATATTTTACCTGGTAGAGCATGGTCCTTCCCACCGTATAACTTGATTTTGCTGTATTCATTGCATTTTTCTAGCCCAAAAATGGCGCCAGAAAATTTTAAAGTATTTTTTATTATACCTTACTAAAGTCATTTGCTTAGCCCACTAATGTTTTCGAATCGGCATGGATATTAAAAAGAGGCTACAGCAGCCGTAGTACAAATACAAATACAACGCCACAACAGGCAAAATGCCCAACGAGGTGGCTGATAAAAAGATGCCCATAAAAATGTGGATGTCATATATTTCAAAAATACAGCAACCCAATTAGAAATGCAATTAACACAAATTATAAACAATGTATACACATGATAAAATATAATACAACCCCCATAAAGAATAATTATGGTTGTCTTATTCTAGGAATGGATAGCTTCTCGATTTACCCCAACATACTCCAACATGTTCATCGTATTTCTTTTTAAACGTGTCAATTGTGTTAAAATTTACTACCTTCGGGGGTGAGCTATTCCATTTATTAACAACCCTATTAGAGAAAAATTCCCTGCGACACCATAACCTCGCATTGTCCCTTACCAATCGATAATGGTGTCCCCTTGTAAAAGCAGTCGATTGACGGTATACTAAAAGTTCACGGTCCATCCTATCCATCCCGTTGAAAATTTTGAACACTTCGATCATATCTCCCCGACACCTGCGTTCATCCAATGTAAACATATTCAAAAAATGAAGTCTCTCTTCATAACTCAAGTCCTGTGTGCCAATAAGGACACGCGTAGCTCTTCTCTGCACCCCTTCAACCAAGTCTATGTCCTCTGTAGGTATGGTCTCCAAAACCTTACAGCATACTCCAGTCCAGGACGAACTAAGCCTCGAAAAAGCGGAAGAATGACTTTAGGAGAACGCGAAGAGACCTTTTTGAAAATGAGACCAAGCATTCTATTCGATTTTTTGACCACCGCTGAACAATGTTCAGAAAACCTAAGTCGCTCGTCAATGAGAATTCCCAAATCGGTGACCCTAGTTGCATCCGGGATAGTGACACCATTCAACTCGTAAGAGAACCGTGGGTTGTTCGAACCAAAATGAGCGACCATACACTTATCTACGCTAAACGTCATGCTCCATTCATTTGCCCATGCTGCAATCCCGTTTAAGTTGGCCTGGAGCAACTCCTTATCGCTTTAATTCCCGATTACCCCCATTAGCTTCACATCATCTGCGAATTTGCTAGTAATCCCATCGATACCCTGATCGAGTTTATTGATAAAAAGGGAAAAAAGTATGGGGCCAAGGACACTTCCTTGAGAAACTCCATTTGTGACGCCTGTCCGACCATAGAATTCCCAGTTCACTATAACTCGTTGCGACCTATCTCTTAACCACGATTCTATCCAATTGAGCAAGTTGCCCCCAATTCCAATCTCGTGTAAACGCTTCAAGAGTTTACCATGTTGGACCCGATCGAATGCCTTCTGGAAATCAAGGTAAACAACGTCGACATTTTTGCTCTTACCCAAAGCCTTAGTCACGTGATCATAGAAGCAAAGGAGGTTAGTTACACATGACTTCCCCTTCCTGAACCCATGCTGATTATCCGACAATACATTATTCTCGTCAATCCACTTCACAAACTGTCTTTTGATGATAATTTCCAAAATTTTCGAGAGGGAGCTCGTCAAACTCACTGGACGATAATTTGACACCGCTTCTCTACTACCCTTCTTAAATATCGGAACAACATTACCAAGTTTCCAATCCCTTGGGACGATACCCTCAGCAACACTACTCCTGTATATCTGTGCGACTGGCCCCCAACAATTCATTAGCACATTCCCTGAGGACTCTGGGATAGACATCTGGTCCAGGTGCTTTGCTTGCACATACATTTTTTAGAAGATTTAGGAACTCCAAGTCTTCCACTTAAATATCGTTGAGGGTTTTATTACCCCATGCAACACCAGTACATTGAATATCATTATACCTATTGAAAACCGACGCGAAAAAGTCCTTGAAAGCACTACACATGCCTACATTGCTCTCTACCCTAGACCTTCTTATAGAGAGGGGGCCAACTATCCCCTTACATCCATTATTGACGTATCGAAGAAATGATTTTGGGTCAGAGCCAATGTAATCTGCCAACCTAGATTCAACTTCCTTTTTACTATCCCTTATCGCTTTCTTCAACAGTCTCCTTTTATCAGTAAACAATGATAGGTCACCCGCATTCCCGACTACGTGGTCTGGGAGTAAAAAACCTGACCTAAGACTATCGTATACCTCCCAGAACCCCCTCTTATTTAGATGGATCCCATCAGAACGAAGCCACCTATCGGTAAATGCGGGAAGCTCCAAGAACGTGACCCCAAGTGAGGAGCAAATGTCCTTCAGGCCTATATTGAATTGGTGGATCCTATTCCTATACCCCCTACTACCCCTTGGCAGTACTGGAATCACCGCCACATCTGAACCCCCCTACTAGTAGTGAACTGTGTGTTTCTGGGCTGTAGAAGCTTCTACGGGAGACGTTGCATATCTCTACTACTCTCTGTCACAGTTCACTACTACTTACAGCTGAGCCTACACTCAGTGAGGACCCTCGTTCCACAGTTCGAGATTTCAAGATTTGAAGAATTAACACAAATGTGTTTGTTCATCTTCCCATAACACAAAAATTCTAGTAAGCTAAATGTTTGAAGACTTATGCAAACACAAGGGTGGTGCGAGTGGCAAAATCATGACTGTTCCCCCTCACGAAAATTCTAGTTATGTCCCCGCCTAGGAAGATGAAAGCTTAGAGGGGAACTAAACAGCCTCGAATGTTATATGTATGTATTGTATTGTAGATAATATTTTATGTACTTACCTCTTTGAGTTAGGCTTTCGGGCGTCGCCAGGGTGTTTGCCCTCACGACCACACCTTTACTCCGCTGCTTGGCGTTCTCTGCGTACACGACGGCCACGAAAGACGTTCCCGAAGGAAGACCATAGGCGGTGAAATGCGGTTTGTCCATGTTCGTCATGTTGACGACTAGAGTCATGTCGGCAGAATCGTACACTTCGAGGATGAACATCTGCTGCAGGCCACCGTCGTAACCTTCCTGGCACCTGACTAGTAGGGAATCTTCGGTTTCGTTGCTCGTACTGCAATTGGTCACCGGGTCTGGTGGACCTAGCATGTGAAAAGTTTATATTTCAATTCAAACATCAAATAAAATTTCCATGAATGAGCAGAGATATAGGAACAGACGTGTCATGGGGATATTACAATTCATTCATAATAATGCAAAGAAAAACATTATAACACTGTCAGAAACATCAGAACTTCATCAGTAGAAGCTTCCAGTCATTGCAGTCGCGGCCTGAGACGAAATGTTTCAGAAGTTTCGTCAACATTTATATTATACATCTTCAGCGGCTTAGACGACTTGATCTCCTCGGCCAGGGATGCACAACCTCTGGTCCGCAGGCCAAATGTGGCACCATAAGGGTTTTCATCCGGTCCGCGAAAGGTGTTTCAGTAGAAAAGCATCAAAGCACACAAGATAAATGTTTATTCTGGCCATATTTCATTGATAATAATTATACGGTAAAACGACTTCCTTAAGGGATATCACTAACTACCGCAAAAAAAAAATGCAAGTTGCTTATCAAAGTAAAAAAAAAACTATCAAAGGCAAGTAAAAGTGCCAATTGGAGCCAAAGAAATTGTCAATGGTAAGCAAAGTTGTCAATTGAAACTAAAAATATTGTGAAAGGTAAGGAAAACTTCTCATTACAGACAAAAAAAAGTGTCGAAGGCAAGCAAAGTTGCCGATTGAAGCCAAAAAATATTTTTTTGCAGCCTATCCAAAATTACATTTTGCTCAAATATTCTGAAATTATTTCTCGTTATTTCTGGGATTATTTTTCTAGTAAATCCGAAATTAATATTTCTCTAATTAATTAGTTTTGAAATTATTTCGATATATAAATAATTCTAAAATAATTTTTTCAAGTATTTTAAAAATTGCAACTAAAATAATAATTTTGAATTTTTTTTTCGTCAAGCATTTTTTGTCAGCATTCCTATAAATTCTGTAAGTATACATGCCTTTTTTTATTTTTTTTAAGAATAATGACTTTTCGCTCGAAGAATTTATGAAATTCGTAGCCTAAAACATTTTAGGGCCCCGGACCTCCAGAATTGTCAAGACGGCTCTTTATTTTTCCAATTCATAGCCGGGATGCAAATAATTTCCACGTTTAAACCTTTAAGTGGCATTGACGAGATATCTCGCCTCATTAAAAGTCTTTTATTTCAGTATTGACAAACTCAGATATATCGTCAAGTTGATTTCTCTATGGGAAACGTTTCCCTATACCCCTTAGTTTTTGCCTGTGAAATCGGAAGAAAGCCCACTTTATTAAGAGAAACATGACATTTTGAAAAGGTTAGTAATTTCTGCTGTGCCGTTTAAAGAGTTAAAAACCTGTTAAAATTAACAGTCATAACAATTTTTAAAATTACGAGCTTGTGCATCCAAAAATTCTCACGATTACAACCCGAAGGATCAAAGTTCATTCCAGTGGCGTAACAAAACGCCCGCCTCTACGAAAGGAATCCCTTTGAGATTAATTCCTCCCCATAAGCACCTCAAAGAAAAAGGTCGATACACAATGACTCGACTCTCGGAAATTCTACGTCAAGTTGTTTTAACTTTGACCGCGGACACCGTAATCGAGGCACAATACCACCCACCGTAAAGCCACCACCACTGGAGATAGTTACATAAATGAACATCTGCGTATAACATTTTAGGCGTAACTACACTCTGGCTTCAAGACACGCAATACCAGTGGAAATGACTTTGTCCCTCTTCTGAGAAGTTTATCCTAATCTAAAGGAGGGGAGGGGAGGGGGCCGAAGAGAAGTGGCCTCTCCAGCACAACCATCAAACGGAATAGAGTCGTTGGTACACGCATTGCCGTAATTTGTGTTCCTATTTCCAAGGAAATTTCTCTTTGAAACCCAAGGCCCCCCCCCCGTTTATTATATACGTCCACCAATTACGCGGCAAGACTCCGGAGCAGCGTCGTAATTCGACCGAAATGAGCAAAGGACGCGATACTCACTCGAGTGAGTACGTATTTCGGACAGATATGACATGCCGTCGGCTTCTTTATCTGTCTAGTCGCTGGAGATAACGCGTTTTCTGCTACGAAGACTCTGATTTCATTTACATTTATACAGGGTGTCCTGCAAGTCCTAATTCTGCCTTTATCTCATCAACAATTCGTCGTAGAGGTATGATTCCAATTTCAAAAATGCTCAAAATGTGTTCAGAAATCCCTCTGTACCAGTTTCAAGAGTGCAAATAAAGCGTGCATCGGTAAAAAAAATTTACACGGTCTCCCTGTCCTTCAACTCTCAATTAGAAAGTTTTTGCCCTATCTCTCCCGAGGCCAACAAAGAAAATTCTACGTTTCTAAGTGCTATATTTGCCGAGATATCTGAATGCAAAAACCGGAGAAAAGTTGGAAAAGAACGGCACAGGCTAATGGAAAATGCTCCTTCCCTTCACTTATGCTGCCCTTTCCCAACTTTTATTCGATATTTTAAATCAAATATATAAGCGAATATTACATTTACATATGTGAGAGTTTTTTGTCGGCCTCAGGAGACACAGGGCAACAAATTTCTTACTGGAAGTTAAAAGATGATGGGGCGGGGGGTGTATAAAAATTGAAATTTTTTGTTCCGACACACAGCATTTCCACTCTCATCACTGGTACAGGATTATTTCTGAACATGTTTGAACATTTTTTTAAAATTAGAACCATACCTCTATACCAGTGGTTCTCAACCTTTTTTTGTCCATGGCCCCCCCCTTCAACCATTTCTCATTCCTATGGCTCCCTCTTGCGAACATTAATAATTTTCTACCTCCCCCCCCCCCTCCCGCCGGCCGTTTTTCCATTAGAAGATAGTTATTCAAAAATTGTCTGAATTATATAAATATGATTGAATTTAATTTGATTAATTTTTAATTTATGAAAATAACGAAAGAGCAAAATGAACGTAATAGAATACAGTAAAAAAAAAAATATATATAATAAATTATTTTCAATCAATGTAAATTCTGAGCTTGAAGACGGTACAATGTCATCAAGTTACTGTACTGGATGAAATTTGTATTATTTCAAATTAGTTTATTTTTGCGTAAATTATTATGGTTTCGTTGAGAAAATGTCAGTTGTAGCTTCCAAAATACGCATTCTTGTAGTGATGAAAATCACAAAAAGTGATAGCAAGCAGTTTTATTAATTTTATTCTCTTCATGCGGATAAAAGTAGTATATAATGAGGGAGTAGCCACACAGAAATGAATCACAATTGAAAAGTTCAACCTTTCACATCGTTTTCAATAATGTATCCATGTTGTAGGCATACTATGAACTTAAAAAAATGAACTATGTAAAATACGTGTGAAAAATTTTTAAATATTTGTTTGAAACATTCATTCCAGAGAAATCATGTGCACAGTCACAGGGCCGGATTAACCATTAAGCAAATACATTATATTGCAAATGGGATCCGGAACTTTCGCCCCCGACATTTCGTCCCCAACATCTCGCCCCTGGAACGTTTCACCCCCATTACATTTGGCCCCCGGAAATTTCGCTCCTGACATTTCGCCCCGGTACATTTTGCCCCTGGTGCGTTTGGCCCCCGAAAAATTCATACCCGACATTTCACCTGCCCTGAACGTATGAGTGACCGTATGAGTGATTGACTGTATGAGTGACCGTATGAGTGATTGACTGTATGAGTGATCGTATGAGTGATCGAGTGACCGTATGAGTGATTGACTGTATGAGTGACCGTGTGAATGATCGAGTGACCGTATGAGTGACCAAGTGAGTGTGAAATGAACTGTAGGAGTGCGTTAGTGACCGTATGAGTGACCAAGTGAGTGTGAAATGAACTGTAGGAGTGCGTTAGTGACCGTACAAATGACTGAGAGAGTGGCAGAATGACTCACCACGTGAGTGACCGTATCAACTAGTGTGCAATTGACTTTATGAGTGAATGACCGTATGAGTGACCACGTGACTGACCGAATGGCCGTATGAGTGAGCAAATGAATGACCGCATGAGCGACCAAGTGATTAACTGTATGAGTGATCAAGTGAGTGATAGTGTGATTGACCGTGTCAGTGACAAAGGGAGGAATTGAGCGATGGAACGTTTGAGTGAATAATTGACTGACCGAATGAGTGACCAAGTGAGTGGCTAATTAAATACTGGTGTAAGTTTCCTAGTGAATGATTGAGCGTATGAGTGACCGAGTGGCTGACGGAATGAAAGACAGAGTGAATGCTTGAATAAATTTGCGAGTGACTGAGTGATTGAGCATATGAGTGATCAAGGGAGAGACCGAGTGATTAACCGTATGAGTGACCGAGTGACTGACCGCATGAGTGACCGAGTGGTTAACTGCGTGAGGGACCAAGTGAGTGACTGTATATGTGACCAGGTGAGTGACGGTACGTGTGTTCAAGTGAGTGATCAAGGGAGTTACTGAGTGATGGAACGCATAAGTGAATGTGTGACCAAGTGAGTGACTGCATGAGTGACCGAATGATTGATAAAGTGAATGACTGCATGAGTGACCGAAAGATTGATAAAGTGAATGACCGTATGACTGACCCAGTGAGCGACTGAGTGATTGACAAAGTGAGCGATTGAGTGATTGACAGAGTGAGCGATTGGCAAAGTGCGAGGGTGGAGTGTCTGCAAAGATGATCCTCCTCATCCCTTCCCTTTTTTATAGGTGGTTACGTAGCACTGAGTGACCAAGTGACTCACACTTTAATGGATTCTAAGAATTTGGAATTTTCAGTTTAAGCATAAAACATTTTTCCCAAATTAACGACTCACACCGGTGTGGTCACTCACACTATCATTCATATATTCACTCATACGGTCACGCGTACGGTCAAGGTAGGCAAAATGACAGGGGGTCAATTTCCGATTCACTTGATTACTCACTGAGTAACTCATATGATCACTCACTGGGTCACTCATATGGTCAGGGCAGGTGAAATGTCCGGGGATAAATTTTCAATTCACTCGATCACTCATGTATTCATTCACTTGGTTACTCATGCGATCAGGGGAAGCAAAATGTCACGAGTAAATGTCCAACTCACTTGATCACTCATGTGGTCACTCACACCATCATTCATATGTTCACTCATACAGTCACGCGTACTAGTCCACCAAATTGTTTATCTACCATCGAGAGAGAATTTCTTTGAGATCATAGACAGGCAAGTTAACCTACGTAGGCATCGCTTCCAAATAAGAATACCAATGGCTAGAAGGGATTGTTTTTTCCAAGGATATAGATGCCGTGTGGCAAGAATATGGAACAGTCTTCCATCAGAACTTGTATGTGCCTCCTACGCAAGATTTGCTTCCACTATTGGGGATTTCGACCTGGCTCCGTATGCGAAGTGCTTCCCGTACTGACTATTATTTTTTTTCCTTCCAGTATAAGTGCATTTCATGCCTTCTGGGGTTATTGTAAATAAATAATAAGGGCTGGCGAAATATCAGAGATAAATTTCCGATTTACTTGATTACTTACTGAGTCACTCATATGATCACTTACTGAGTCACTCATATGATCACTCACTGGGTCACTCATATGATCAGGGCAGGCGAAAGGTCAGGGCAAAATTCCCGGTGTGAAATGTCCGGGGCGAAATTTCCGGGGGCTAAATGTACCGGGGTGAGATGTCGGGGACGAAATGTCGGAGGCGAAATATCGGGGGCAAAGGTTCCGTGAACCATTACAAATACATTATCATAAGCACGTGCTTAGGGCATCAGTACAAAAATATATCATATGGTATTTTTTTTTAATGCGCGATTTTTTTTCAACATCCATCATCCGATAGAAGATCCTAAAATTGTAAGAACACTTGATTGTATTATAGTTGAAGATCATTATAACAAGAATGGCACGAAAGATGAGAATCTAATAATATTGCAAACTAGACTTCACATTATTGCCATTTGATTAACTTTTCGCAATTTTCATAAAGCCCGCCCGGGGCTGTCTTAACATTATCATACGCCCGCATACAAAGCGACTTTTCCGAAAGAGGCACTACTACTTTGCTAAAAATTCCTACCTACCTATTTGCATATTTACTCTTAAAAATCGGAACCAGATCTAATTGTCACTTGGTTGACCAGATGGGCCCCATGCAGCAAACCAAGTTCTACAGAATAAGGACATGATTTTTATGGGTCATTAGTGGATCAACTGTGCAGTTTGATCCATAGAAGTAAAAGAAATGCTACCAGGTGTAAATTACAAACTTGAGAATGTATCTAAAAGAAAAAGTACCCAATATAACGGCGATTCGGCAGAAATAAGATACCTATTGGCAGGGCCGCAACTTGATACTTGGTTAGCGAGGGCAACTACTGATTTAGGCACCCTCCCCCCCGTAATGCTGAAGGATAGGTTGAATGGTTGAATTTGCGCCCCCTTTTGTAATGCGCCCGGGGCAACAGACTCACCTGCTCCCCCCCTCACTAGTTGCGGCCCTGCATATTGGTAATATTATGGCCATTATAAGATTTCAGGGTTTCTCCTTGGAGTGTTGGTACAGCCTTTATCTCATCAACCGTTCGTCATAGCGGTATGATTCTAATTTTAAAAATTCTCAAAATATGACCAAAAATCACCCTGTACGAGTTGAGGATGAAAATACAGTGTACACGAAATAAAAAATGTTAATTTTTGTACGATCCCCCCCCCCCTCTAATTTCCAATGAGACAGTTGTTGCTCTTTCTCTTCCGAGTCCAACAAACAAATCACATGTTTTTAACTGCATTATTCCCCGAGATATTTAAATTCAAAATCGGACACAGGTCCGGGCTCGGAAGAATTTCGCGTCCCAATGCAAAAATAAATTTTTGCGGCTCCCTCTAAAAACATTTTATGTAGTTGTTCCCGACTTACAAACTTTTCGAGTTGCGAACATAAATCCTGGAGGAGAATTTTTTTAGAGAGAACGCATTTTATTACACTAATTTTTTTCATTATTTCAGGAACGCGTTGATAGCCTGGATCGTAGTCAAACACGATCCATTGAGAGAGAATGACATTTAAATTAATTTTACAAAATTCATAGATTATTAATAATAATTAGCGCGTGGTCCAGGTGCTGACACTTCAGCGTGGCATCGAATCATATTGAACAGTCATCAAGTTTTGTCATACTTTTAAAGCACTTCACCATCTCTTTATCAAATATACGTTGCAATTCGATAACTTTGATCATTTTTCGCAATTTTTTATTGCTATTTTTGTTTAATTAACGTAAATTAATAGAAGTAAAGGAATCAATTACTGGAATTCCATGACTTCCACAAGAGTAGGACTGACAGGCAGGATCGTAGTAATAGCATCATAGCCCCCCCCCCCCGAGCCAAGGGATTTTTTGGAGGCCCTACCTGGAAAATTCTCGAAAAATTCAACTACGTCTCGTTTTCCTGAGGCACCTCTTCTCTTGAGGCTCTTCGGGCACGGCCCGGGGTGGGGGAAGCATGCGTTAAGATGGCACTGAGTAAGGTTCACACCAGGCGTCCTTCTTTTTCAGTTTTGAATCTGGCAACCCTATCTGAAGACCGTATTTTCTCTTATTTTTTCGATCATCCATATTGTCCGTATGTTTTTGTGGGAAGAAATAATTATTTTTTCTACGTAAAATCGATTTTTGCAAATGTACGAATTTTGTTACCGAAATTTTATTCTCATAAAAAAATTTCATGCCAAAAAATGACAAAGAACTCTCTTATCTCTCTTTCATCATCTCATGAATTGCCTGAAATTTCGAGATTAAATGGCAGCACCAACAGTATATAAATCAAGCCTTTGGAGAGAGTAGGTGGTCTCCGCTTTGGCAGTGCTGGGAACTGTGTCCCCCAATATCTTTCGTCGGAACATCACGTGACTCGGTGAAAACAAACACGACACCACCCCCCCCCCTGTTATTTTCTTATGGCATAAACAGGAGTTTAAAACAATAAATGAAAAAATAATTTCACAGCATGAACGAGATAATTCCAAAATTGATGAAAGTTATAATTTCAGCATTAATGGAAGAAAATATTCTAGAATTAATGTAAGAGAGAATTACAGCATTAATAAAAGTG
Source organism: Pholcus phalangioides (assembly GCF_987345545.1). NCBI lineage: Eukaryota > Metazoa > Arthropoda > Arachnida > Araneae > Pholcidae > Pholcus > Pholcus phalangioides. The sequence goes on from NW_028301601.1 coordinate 1,644,312, forward strand.
ATAATTCCAAAATTAGTGAAAGAATTAATGGAAGAGATAATAATAAAATTAATGAAAGAGATAATAATAAAATTAATGAAAGAGATAATAATAAAATTAATGAAAGAGATAATAATGAAATTAATGAAAGAGATAATAATGAAATTAATGAAAGATAATAATAAAACTAATGAAAGATAATAATAAAATGAAGGAAAGAGATAATTCCAAAATTAATGAAAAAGAAATAATTCCAAAATTAATGAAAGAGACAATTCCAGAATTCATGAGATATAATTTCAGAACCAATGAAAGAAATAATTTCAGCATTAATGAAAGAAACAAATCCAGAATTGATGAAAGCAATTATTTCAGAAGTAATGAAAGAAATAATAATTAATAAAGGAAATAAAATTCCAGAATTAATGAAAGAATATTCAAAAAATAATGGGGGAAAAATCCAGAATTAATGAAGGAAAATTCAAGAAATGATGAAAGAAATGATTCTCCAGTATTAATGAAATAAATAACTTAATCTTTTTTCACCTTTACATGAGTTCTTCTATCCTTTTTTTAAATCTTTAAAACCCGATATTTAGAGACCGAACTGTACATTTCTATGGAAAAATTGCCAGGCGGGAAGTTTGTTTTGACCGAGTCACGTCATTTCCTTGCATTTGATGTCGCTGCAGTGGCGGAGGCTGGATTCTCCCTCCAGTAATAAGTCCGACCAGTAATGTCGTCTGCTTCTCTCCAGGTTACTCGTTTTGCACTTCTCCTTGTGTCCTTAAAAAATAACCGAACTGGCAGTTCGAACTTCCAGTTCTGTTTGTGAGCTTAGCTTGTAGGGAACCGAACAAACCGTCTGTCGTCTGCTCATTAAGAGGCCCTTTACTTTGGACGTCTCCTTATGCTCAAATAAAATAACCGAACTTTCAGTTTGAATTCCCAGTTCAGTTCACGAGTTTTGTTTACAAGGAACTGAGCGGAATAAAGAATATAGTTTATAGTTTTTTTCACTTTGAACTTCCTCATCACCACATGAGTCACTTTTAAATTTGACATTAGATGGCAGCACATTACTATAAAGTGCAGTGTGGAAAAATTCACTTTTTACGATCTTACCTGTCGTCGGACGTGGAGGTCCTATATTTTGGATGTCTCCTTGGGTCTTGAAAAAATTACTGAACTGGAATTTTGATCTTTCAGGTCAGTTTATAAGCTTTGTTTATAAGGAGCAAAGCTGAATGAAGGATTTAGTTTTTTTATACCTGAGCTTCGCGTCATCACCACATAAGACACTTCTGATTTTGAAAGTAGGTAGCAGCACTAACAATATTTTAAAAAATAAATTTCTTAAAGTACTCTAGAGTATTAAATTAATTTTAATTCCCGTTTAAAATTGTTAGTGTCATTGTGAATTCGCTGCGGCGTAACATTTCGAGTCACCCGGTATATACGGATTTTGTCATTGCGTAACGCAGTGACAAAACTGTTCATGTGAACATAATAATGATTCATTATCAGGATTTCAAGCCCATCGGTAAATATAAATAACGGGCCATTCAAGTATTACGTAAGCAGATTTTCAGCCATTTTTGACCCCCTCCCCCGTTGTCAGCAAAACACTGACCCCGCTAACCCTCCCCCCCCCGTCAGCAGCTTAGAATATTTCATATCTTCAAAAAGGGGTGGTTGATGACGTCAGCAACCCTCAAACCCCCCCCCCCCTTATCATCAAAAATCAGTATATCCGAATCCCTCTCCCTCCCCTCGATGCTGACGTAATACTTGAATGACCCCTAACCAGATTTTCAAATAAAAAGATTATCAATTTGTTGACTTCAATTTCGATGCGGTGAATTTCGTTGGATGATAAGCTACCTTCAAGTGGCTTTTTGGTGCATAATGTGGCCGCTCTCTCGCAGGCGAACGAAGCAACGTGCGAGTTGGCTTAAACACAACACAATATTTCACATAATAGTCTGTACTATATTTAATATACAAGGCGCATAGGTAACGGGACATATGGCATTTTAATGGCGAGGTCCTAGAGGCATACTTCCAGTTGGAAAAAGTTCCCGAATAATGTGTAGTACTCAGATATTTGATTCATGTTGCCAGGGGTTATATAGTTAGTAAAATAAAAATGTTAACTTTTTATGTGGACACCCTGTGCCCCAAAACAGAATTGGAAAGTTGTTTCCCGGTCTCCAACAAAAAAATTCAACGTGTCTAAATTCAAATTTTCACTGAGATATTCGAAGAAAGTTGGGGAAAAAAACAGCATTAAATGAGGGGAAACCATTTTACCCGCATTGAATGCTGTTTTTTCCCAAATTTCTTCAAGTTTTTGAATTCCCATATCTCGGTGAATATTGCTCTTAAAAACGTGAAATTATTTTAGTTGCCATCGGAAAAGACAGAGCAACAACTTTTTAATTGGGTTCTTTGGCACACGGGGATGGTATAAAAAGTTGTTTTTTTTTATTTTATAACTATACAACCCCCTTACAACATGAATGGCATATCTGAGTTGGGCACGTGATTTGGATACTTTTTCTAGTTGGGTATGTTTCTAAGACTAACGGCTCGCAAGTAGTGCCATACGCCATGTTACCCACGCAGTCTGCATATGCACGTAAAAAAAATAGTTTGAGACGAAATACAGTCGACTCCCGTTTTAACGGAAAAAATATCGTTTTAACGAAAACTTTTCTAATCCCCCCCCCCCCGGATAAATTTACATAGGAACAATATAAAAATCTGAAATTTAACGAAATTTCTTTATTACTCCGGTCTCTTGGAGTTCATTATAATGGGGGTTGACTGTATTCCCACCAAAAAAATCTGATATTTCTCCACTAAAGTAATTGAACTTTTGCTATTTGATCTGAAAACAGTCCTTTTTATAATGATTATGTCATTTTACTTTTATAAATTTAGGAAGGAAACAAAAGGAAGAAAGGGTGGGGAGAAAAAAAGAAAAATGGCCAAGAGGGGCTCAGTTGTGCGTAAATGCCTCGAAATTCCACTTGTGCACAAGGGGGATTTGGGCCTCACACTCAGTTTTGACAAAATTTCACATTTATGAGACGTTTGACTACGATTACGATTAACCTCTATACATAGCTTTCAATATTAAAATATTTCATTTATACGAAGCAAAATTTAAATTATTTGGCATTTTTATTTTGACTCGAACCCCAAATCTTTGGCATTTAGACATCATTTCCAACTTTCAAATCCACGAGAGTTTTGCAGCTAGTGAAAAATGCGTCGCTGAATTGGTTTTGCATGCGTATTATCAACACTAAAAACCACAAATTTTAGGTTGACTGTCAACCTAAAATTTATTTTGACAGATACAAAGAGACGCATTGTGAGCGGGTTACGGACATTTCAAAACGAAGACTTACGTGAGAATTTATTACACTTTTCTGAGAAACCAGCAGATGCAGTGAGTCTCAAATAAACGGATTTAAATTGCTTTAAATGTGGTCATACGCCATTTTAGAATTTTTTTTTTTCTAATGCCCACAACATTGTTCTTGCAGGATAGGAAAATTGCATTGAAATTATTTGGGATGTTTCAGGCCAGCAGCAGGCTTACGTAGTAGGGCAGTTAATAGGAAGCATTACAGTATAGATTAAAAAAACTTTAAAGATGTGGTGTCAATCTTAGAAGAAGTCCCAATACATTATCAGCTAGGATTGCATATAGAAACCAATCAGCAAACCAAATGACGTTAAGGCCGTCTTAAAAATGTTTAAAATCACGTTTTTCCTGTTAAATTGAAAGGAATTGCATATGAACACTTGCGATTTTGCAACAACAGCAAATTTATGCAATTACAGTTTCTTAAGTTATACAGCGATGTGTAGTTAATTTAATTTCGCGGGTATTTTTTCTCGTGTATGATTTGGTCTCTTGTAGTTCATTATAACTGAATTCGACTTTATTTCTTTTTAGTGGAGGCAATGGGTGTTGGCACACCCCTCCCCAAAAATTCATTGAAAAAATACCCCAGAGCAATCATTCTTTTTATTCGATTTTTATAAATATATTCCCCATCGGACCACTCAGGTTTAGAAGTGTCGCGAGTTCGATACCCGGTTCGTCCTTGTCAGGACACTTTCCTGACACAGGGGTACAACAAAAAATGGCGGCTTGACCGCAGGAAAAAATTGCTACAGCACGGAGTCCCCCATCGAGGGGTTAGCGCATTAACCTCTCGATGAGTATAAGAAACAAGCCTGCCGTTCGGAATCGGCAATGAATTGTAGGTTCCGGTCTAATTAGCTCTCGTGTGCAGAAAATGACCGTGGTGCAACAAAAATGATCAATGATCAAACCACTCAGTGCCGGTTGAAGATAGCTTTGAGCTAAACTAGATGGCTATCCGTCTGTAATTGCATGAAAACGATGGGTTTTTTTTTACACACAAGCTTTCATTTTTCACCCATCTACTTCTTGGATTACATTTACTACCAGCACTCAAAAGAATGTCAACGGAATGGTCAACAAATCTTATTCTGATTTCTTTATGGCAGCCCTCTTTAAATGAAAAGTCTGAACACACACAATTTTCTGTGTCTTTACAGTTACTCCATTTTGCTTTAAACCTCTTCTATAGTTTGTGTCAGGGCCTACTGTCACCCCCAAGTCGTAAACCCACCGAGATTACATGCAACGCTTTTTTTATTTCCTTCCTCATGTTAATGTTACTCGAATAGCGGAAAAATTGCGAAAAATATATTCTATGCATTTTTTATATATATTCTATGAAAAAATTTAATTCCACAAACTTCTTCGTGGCCCCCGTATCAGTAGCCGTGGCTCCCCTTTTGCCAGATTTTCATCCGTGGCCCCCGTGGAATATCCTAGGGCCCCCCTGAGGTCATATGGCCCTCGGTTGCGAACCACTGCTCTATACGACGAACGGGTGATGAGATAAAGGCAGCATTAGGACTCACAGGAAACCCTGTATAAAAGCTGTATGGAAATCCCCTTTATTGTGGGAAAAAAGTCTAAAATCATGGTTCATACTTCAAGGTATAATAACGTTGGACAAACATACGTATGAAATTATATATATTTTTTCTTCTGATGAAATAATTCCAGTGATGCCCGACAGGTGGCACTTCCGTCTCCGATGGAGCATGCGAAACGTGTACAAAGTGAACTACGTATACACACACCTTGAACTTTTTTAAATATTGATGACTCATTCACTGTTTTTGTGTAAATGTATGACGTCAATATTAACGCTATAGCGGATTGTAGAGCTTCTTGAAATAGATAGGGTGACACATGTAGGAAGCTGTTGAGCAGCCGCTGAAAAGGAAGAAATGTAACGTGACTTTGTGCTCGAGCGAACGAGCGATTTGTAAGAACGTCAAGCTTAAAAAAGAAAGTATGAGAAGTAGTATGAAGAGATTGAATTAAGGGATGGTAGAGGAAAGTAGTATTTAGGCTACGCTTGTTTATGTTCTGAATTCGAATAAAGTCTGTTTTTTTGAAAACGTTAGTAAAATCCCGGAATACTTGAATTGAAGGCGCGGCCATTTTCCTTAGGAGCAAACAGATTTATCAGAAGCGGGATATAAAACCGGACTGCGATAGAAGAAAATGTCATTTCTCGTGAGAGGACGAAAGAAAGACTTGGAGATGCTGGCATTGGAGTTGGGAGAGAAGCCGTCTTCAGATGACAGAGTCGCCGATCTGAAGAATCTCATCGTCATGTCCAAGAACTATGAAGAGGACTTTGTTAGAGGACTCCTCGAGCAGATCATCGAAACCCGTCAAGAAGAAGCCGAAGCTCTGCGACGGAAAGAAGAAGCCGAAGCTCTGCGACGGAAAGAAGAAGCCGAAGCTCTGCGACGGAAAGAAAAAGCCGAAGCTCTGCGACGGAAAGAAGAAGCTCTGCGACAGAAGAAAGAAGATGAAGCTCAGCGACAGGAACGAGAGGCCGAGCGGCAGTTCGAACTGGAGCGTCTTCGGATAACATGTGCGGCGTCGCGAAATATCGATGATGACACCGAAAGTCATCGCATCGTACCGTGCGATTTGACCAAGAAGATACAGAAGTTCGACGCGGATAACGGGGATTTGAGTCTGTATTTACAGTACTTCGAATGCCAAGCCGAACTTGCGAGAGTACCAGAGGAACAATGGGTCACTAGCTTATTAGTGTTACTGCCTTACGAAGTGTCCGAAATCGTGATCCGTGAACCCAAGGAGAGGATTAACGACTATGGTTTCGTCAAGGGACTGTTGCTGAATCGATTCAAGTTGACGACAGAGAAGATACGGCAAAAGTTTATCCAGCACTCCCGACGTCTGAAGTCGACTTGGAAGGACTTTGGATATGAATTGAATGTCTTCTTTTCCGAGTGGCTATCTCTTCTGAATGTTACCGAGTTTGAATCATTGAAGAAACTGATCGTCACAGAACAGATGAAATCGCGGGTACCGACGAAAATTCGCGAACATTTCATCGATCAATGGTCTAGTTTTGTGAACCCTGAGGAATTAGCGAAGAAGCTCGATGAATACGAAGTCGTGAGATCCGAGATCGAGGATGTAAAAAGTCACAAGTTCACCGGGACTGATGAACGAAGATCCGGATTTTGGGATGACCAAAGGGTAGATGCTCACCGAAGAACCGTTGCTCAGGATCGAATTGTGCACGTGGATCCAAGGAGAGATATGATGATGGGAACGACTTTGAACCGGAACAATCGACCTCGTATGAGTGAAGTTCGTGACGGCGAGGGACAACGTGTCAGGCCAACGGTTCTGAGAGACAATAAGCGGCAAGACTGGGAGCCCAGATGTTTTTCGTGTGGATACCTGGGTCATGTGTCGCGTGATTGTCCAAGAAAGAAGAATTTAACATGCCGCCTGTGTGGTGTGGCCGGTCATATTCAAAAGCACTGTGATCAGACTTCAACGAAGAAAGTCAACTTGGCAGCAAATGGTTGTGCTGATTGTTACGAAGGGAACTGCATCAAAAATGCTAGGATCAATGATGGGCGTCTCATCTCATGTTTGATCGACACTGGAAGTAGTGTGACATTGTTGAAGAAGTCCGTAGCGGAGGATATGAAGCTCAAGTATGTGCCGAAATCAGAAGAATTATTCGGTTATGGAGATCTGGTGAAGCCATCTGCAGTTGCACTTGGGAAACTTAACGTGGATTTGGAAGTGGATGGTGCAAAGTCAGCTGTGGATGTGTTGGTCGTCGATGATAATGCACAGTCGTATGATTTGATAGTTGGACGGAACTATCTGATGTCGCCGGAAATTGAGTTTGCCGGGAGTGGAGGAAGACTGCGCGTGTGGCACGCAAGTGAGTTGCCATGTGTTCGAGATGTCGGAGTCGAGGAGAAAAGGATAGAGCTGATGACCATGAATCCAGAAGAAGTTGACGGTACAACGATGGAGGTCATCGATGCCAGAACAGAAGATATGGAGGACGGACTGGTGCTGATGAAAGGAAGCCAAGAAAATACTGATGTCTTGCTAGAAGTCGTGAAAGGGAAAACGAAGGTTCCTATTTTGACTTTAGGGGAACATGTTGTGAAGTTTGGTGAAGGACAGTGTATCGGTCGTGCGTCAATCGTTGTTGATAAACTGAGCATGAAGGAATTAGAAGAATCTGATGAAGCTGTAGGAAACCCCGAAGTCAGAAACTCTTTTGTGTGTGATGAGCTACGTGAAAACTTGGATGTTCTGGTGGATGAAGAAGTGAGTCCTTCGACTGATTGCTGCGTGAGGGAGGCCGTCATAAGATCGAGGGACATTGAAGTAATCTGTGAGGATGATATCATTTCAAGTGTGGCCTTGAAGGATGAACTGTGTGATGAATTACAGTCTCGCGATAAGAAATTTGCTAATGTGGGTACTACGTGTGAGGGACGAGGACGTAAGAGAAGAGGAATTCGTTTAGATGAGATAAAGTTCGACGATTCAACTGAGAAAGAAGAAAAGCGTGAAGTTTGGTCATTGGTGAATGAGTATAGAGATGTTTTTGCATTGTCCATTGAGGAACTTGGGTGTACATCGTTGACTAAGATGGACATTAAGGAAGTGGAAGGCAGCAAACCTATTTGTGCACCGCCGTATAGAACAAGTTTGTCTGAGAGGACGGCAATCAGCGATATCGTGAAAGAATGGAAAGATAATGGTATAGTCACAGAAACTAGGTCACCGTATGCTAGTCCAGTATTATTGGTGAAGAAAAAGACAGGTGAAAATCGATTAGTTGTGGACTACCGTCGATTGAATAATCAGACAGTGAAAGACAAATTCCCATTGCCACGAATCGATGATTTACTGGAAAATTTGGCTGGGTGTAAAGTGTTTACGACGTTGGATCTAGCTCATGGATACTTGCAGATACCGCTAACGGAGGAAGCGAAGTTGAAAACGGCATTCATCACTCCAGATGAAACAGGACAGTTTGAACGTATGATATTCGGGTTAGCAAATGCACCAGCAGAGTTTCAAAGACTGATGTGTCAAATGTTGGGTCCACTCATGAACACTAAGGTCTTATGCTATCTCGATGATATCTTGATACCAGCGAAGGATTGGACAGATATGATGGGGCGAATTAGAGAAGTGTTTGAAAGACTGAGAACAGCCGGATTGACGCTGAAGTTGACAAAATGTGAATTCGGGAAAAGAGAACTGGAGTTCTTAGGATTCGTTGTCAATGCAGAAGGCATTCAGCCAGGTTCGAGGAAGTTGAAAGCTGTCAAAAACTTTCCGATTCCCGGTAACGTTCATGAACTACGTAGATTTCTAGGATTGACTAGTTATTTTAGAAGATTCATAAAAAACTATGCACAGAAAGCTGATCCATTGACACGATTGACTCGAAAGAACGAAGAGTTTACTTGGAAAGAGGAACAGACAAGAGCTTTTGAAGAACTGAAGTATGCGTTGATGTGCCAACCCATACTATCACACTATGATGCAAGAGCGGAAACCGAAGTCCATTGTGACGCGAGCTCAATTGGGTTAGCGGGAATGTTGTTGCAGAAAGGAACGAACGGCAAGTGGCATCTAGTATATTGTGTGAGCAAGAAGACCACAGAAACTGAGAGTAAATATCACTCGAGTAAATTGGAATTGATGGCGATTGTTTGGACGTTGGACAGATTGCGACAATTCTTAATTGGGATCAAGTTCACTATCGTCACTGATTGTCAAGCTTTGGTCTACATGAATACAAAGAAATGCATGAATCCACAGATAACCAGATGGTTTGATCTAATTCAGGAATATGACTTCGAGGTGAAACATCGATCAGGATCAAAAATGGCACATATAGACGCACTTAGTAGAGCACCTGTAGCAGAGTCAAAAGATACTCTAGACTCATTTATCGATCAGAAATTAGAGATATGCTTAACTCTCACTGAGGAAGATCAAATCCTAATGATCCAGCATACAGATGACGAACTGAAGAAAAAGATAGAAATATTACAGAAAAACGATACGGACCGGACCAAGGAGGAAAAACAATTAGTTCTTGGGTACGAGCTGAAGAATAACCGACTCTTCAGGAAGGTGGACGATAAAGGAAAATTGAAACTACTGTATGTAATTCCGAAGTGCATGCGGAAAGGTACTGTAATCAAATTTCATGATCTTATGGGGCATTTCGCCACAGACAGAACAGTTGGGAAGATCAAGGAAATGTACTGGTTCCCATACATGAAACGCTATGTAAAACGTCATATAGCTATGTGTCTGGAATGTTTGGTCAATAAGTTACCGGCAGGTAAGCAACAGGGATTGCTGCACGCAATCGAACCCGGAAAAAGACCGTTTGCAGTGATACATATGGATCATCTGGGACCTTTTGTCAAAAGTTCGAAGGGAAATCAGGAGCTACTAGTGATCATTGACAACCTTACCAGATTCGTACGATTATTTCCAGTTAGAAATACTTCAACTACTTGTGTAATGAAATCGGTCGACATCTTTGTGAATGACTTTGGACTACCGGACCGAATTATAAGCGATCGTGGTTCTTGTTTTACGTCACAGCAGTTTGAAAAGTACTGCAAGGATAACGGAATTCACCATACGCTCAATTCAACGAAACACCCTAGAGCAAATGGGATGGTCGAAAGAGCAAATAGGACTATATTGTCGTCGATAACTACAGGTATGGAGAACAGAGACCATAAGGACTGGGACGTGAAAATCAAGTTGGTAGAACGAAATCTGAACAACTTTGTGAACAAGTCATCTGGTAAGACACCATTTGAGATGTTGCATGGATATTCTCCAAGATTCAATGATGGAATGTTGAGACGGTTAGCAGACGAGGAGAATAACTCGTGGATGGATCCAGAGGAAGTAAGAAAAGAAGCTCGAGATATAATCGTGGAGAATCAAAGAAAAATGAAGAGCGCCTTCGATAAGCGCAGATGTGCTACAATAGTGTTCGAACCAGGCGAGGTTGTTGTTATGAAGAAAAGTCCGAGAGCCATGGGGCAACCGACGAAGACTCAACCGAAGTATAGAGGACCGATGACTGTCACGGCTGTATTACCAAATGACACGTATCGGGTGACTGAATTGGAATCAACAGTGAAAGGTCATCTGTACACGACAACAGCGCACGTGAGCCAACTAAAAGCTTGGAGGTGTGAGTCTGAGTCCGATGATGAAGACATTTCAGTGCAAGAAGAAGATGAGCCAGTGTTACCAAGACGTAATCCAAAGAGGTCGACACGTAAAGACCAGTACTGTGGGGCAATCGGGACGATTGCAGGTCAGGATGACCGAGTGTAGGAAGCTGTTGAGCAGCCGCTGAAAAGGAAGAAATGTAACGTGACTTTGTGCTCGAGCGAACGAGCGATTTGTAAGAACGTCAAGCTTAAAAAAGAAAGTATGAGAAGTAGTATGAAGAGATTGAATTAAGGGATGGTAGAGGAAAGTAGTATTTAGGCTACGCTTGTTTATGTTCTGAATTCGAATAAAGTCTGTTTTTTTGAAAACGTTAGTAAAATCCCGGAATACTTGAATTGAAGCCGCGGCCATTTTCCTTAGGAGCCAACACACACCAGTATTACCCTTACAGCCAATCGCATATCTCTTTGAAATACTACTACTACCCCTTCGAAATCCGCACATGCACCTCGTACATATTCCGCTACGAAATTTATAATGAATTTGTACATGCCGGATTGTATGTCTGGCAGCGTTCGTCAATACGTACCTAAATGCGTGATTCAAGCATCAAAATTCAATTTTACTCCCTCAAATTTTGTTGAGGAGTGAAAATAGTTCTTTGAACTTCTAGGTAATTTTTTTAACGGAGTAATTAATGTAATTTTTTAATATGCTTGGTTTTCCATAAAAGAAATATCTCTCTTTTAACAAAACTACTCCTAAAATCTTGAAGAGGAATGCAATTATTCCTGAAATTATTTTTTCGGTAACACTAGTTCTGAGTGAGCGCGTCACCCTAACGTATCCAAGCATGTACCGTCTTTACTTCGAAATATGGAAGGCAGATGGTATCAGCAAGAACACGAAACAAAAGACGCTAAATTCTTGGATTTCCATGCTGTTTCTTTGAAATGCCAGGCTCACTCAATCACCATCTTTGGGCAAAAGTGTGACGTCTGTGTTACAGCTATAGCCAATCGATGTTTCCTATTCTGTACTTTTATTCCAACGATGTGTACGAGGTACATGTACAGCTAAGTAGTAGTATTTTCCTAAACAATCAATCAGATTTAATTGATTAATGTAAACCGAATATTGCTTGGCAGTGTACATCATCACTACGCTGGTAATGATGTCTTAGTGCAGAATGGTGTGGTGGAGGCTATGCGATTATTAAAAACAGTTTTTAAGGAGCACAGATTATGCATTTTATGCATTTTTTTTCCAGCAGAATGATTACTGATCCTTAAAATGAACCTTAATAAACGGGATAAACCCAAACAAAAATGTAAAAATCAACTGGAGGAGATAAAATGAATGGAGAAGAATATGAGACAAAAAATAGAGATAACAGATGAAGCAGATAAGTAGGAGAAGAGAAAAAATAGTAAAAAACGATCACTCACATGAATTCAGGACATAAAAGATAAACGCTATGAAATAAAAAGATAAATATAGATTAAGAGAATCAGAAGAATTGGAACTTTTTCTCGATTAATGTAATCAGAGAGTCGAACAAGAGAAGAAAGGAATTTAGTGGTAATAAAACAAATGTAATTAATAGAAACGATAAGATAAGCAGAAATCAGTGAATTTCTGCAATAAAAAAGAGGGAATTATAGGAATTAGAAATAATAGTATTTTCTAATAGTATTGTAAATAATAGTATAAATAGATAACATAGTATGAATTAGAAATAATATGTGAGTGAAACTATTGAATGGATGAAAATAGTAAATAAAATGATGACAATACCAGAAGGCAACGTTTCAAGTATTCTGTAGGTAAAAGGCTATCAAATATACAGACATTAAAGACTAAACAAGGGTTCTTCAATCTTTCAGACGTTGTGGGCCATTTTCCATGGAGAATTCAGACCGCGCACTATTCAGAATTGTAATATTCTGAATTACTTGATGTCATGTATATAGTGACTAGAAGGTTTTTATTTTTTTCTGAAATTATTTCTTTCATTAAATACGACTTTTCATTAATTCAAAATTTTCAAAAGTTATTTTTTTTTGCAAATACGGATTTTCATTGATCGGGGAAGGTTTACTTTGACTAATTATAAAATTATTTATTTATGAATTATGGATTAATTTATTTCACTAATTATGAAATGATTTTTTCATTACTTATCAAATGATTTCTTTTCACTAATTAGGGAATTTATGATTTTCTAAATTATTTAAGGGATGAGTTCTTCCACTGATTATGAAATTATTTTTTCCAATCATTGTGATTTTTTTAAATATTAAAATGATTCCATTCACAAATTTTATGAGATTATTTTTAATTTTTTAAGGATGTTCATGAAATTTTGTTTTTCACTTAGTAATAATTTCATTCCCTTATTCTGTGAAATTATTGAATTTTTTTAATATTATTATTAATGATATAATAATTAATTAATATTATTATATAATAATAATAATAATATAATAATATAATTAAAAATAATATTATAAAATATTCTTTTATTAATTATGTTCATGTGAAATTGTTTTTGACTATTTATTTACATGAAATTATCTTTAATTAATTATGGTTTCACGTCATCTATGAAATTATTTCTTCCGCAAATTCTGAAATTACCTCTTTCATTATGGATATAATTTCAGTATAATCTGTAAAAGTACCTCGGCTAACAAACGCCATGTTTTATGAATTTTTCGGCTAATGAATACGGAGTCGACTCACGAACATTTGATCTGCTATAGATGCATGAGATCTCATAAAACAGCCACGTCGTAGGCTAAATGTTAGCGCCAATCAAAATGAATCCAATGTCTAACTGTCATTTGAACCGTATTAATTCATTTTCACCAGGGAAATCTCTTTCCACTGATATATACCTCTCTTTCTCTTTCAAAAAGATTTTGAGCCATTTCATAGAAAATGAAATATTTAGCTAAGGCCGGTATTACACTATAAAAGTTTGATAAAATCCCTTTTATTAAACTCAAAAAATTCAACCAATAAAGCTCATAGGTTACATTCGAGCAAATGCAACCGATAATCTTATTGGTGGCATTTTTCAAGTTTTATAAGATTACTTTTATCAAACTTTTATAGTGTAATACCGGCCTAATACACAAATTACATAAATAAAAAAACTTGGTTTTTCGAGAGATTATGTTTTTTAAATGGAAAATTAATGTAAGTGTTGCATCCGCGTCAGCACAGGGAGTTTGCAAATATCAAGTTTATTCCTGTTGTTATTATTTATTATTATTATTATTATGTAAATTTCAAGACCAACCGCAATATTGCAAGTTTTGAAAATTAAGTTGAAAAACGAAACTAAATTTGTAAAGTTTTGTTAACAGATGGCGCTCGCAATGTTCGATAAAGATGCGCTGCATATGGCAATGCAGTGAAGAAAACTTGTAGGGAGCGATTTTAGTTCAATACTGTATATAAATTAGACGGAATGTGATTTCTGAAACACAATAATTTGCACCCTACTTTACTATATCACCGTGATCACTATAATTTGCGTTACTTGTGTTACTTGTTTTTTCCTTTATCTATGAGATTCTTTGATAGCGGATCTTACAGGAAAAGACGTACATCTCCAAACCATTCGTTTTCAAATAATATTTTTATGCTTGTTATTGTTATTTTTTTTGGAAGGTGAACCCAACCGAAACATTACAATGTCATTATAAAATTAAAAAATTAAAACGAAACTAGATTTAAAACATTTGGCCAACAGATGACGCTCGCACATTTGAAAAATAAAACATTATATGTCAATGAAGCGGAGAAAGCTTAGGAGGACGATTTTAATTAATTACACACTAATACCTCGGTTAAGGGCGGTATTCACCGACATGGTTTAAACTATAGTCACATTTTTGTTTGAGAAGATATCGACACGGATTGGTTAAATTCAGGTTTTTAACCAATCTATGTTGTTCTCTTATCGAAAAAATTGTGACTACAGTTTAAACCATGTCAGTGAATACGGCCCTAAATAATACAGATTTGACTAATTTTGTTGATATTGTGAGCTGAATTGTTGCGTCAAGGGGCCATTCAAGTATGACGTCAGCAATACTTGGATGGCCTGAGGTTTAATAATGTTTGCGTTGTTTCAAACATTCATTGACGAGAAGATAAATTATAATAGCCATTTATTAGCCATTTTTGACCCCCCCCCCCCCGTCAGCAAAATTTCGTCAGTAGCTTAGAATATGTCGTATCTTGAAAAAAAGGTTGTTGATGACGTAAGCAACCTTAAACCTCTCCTCCCCCCGTCATCAAAATTCAGCATCCCCCCCCGATGCTTACGTAATACTTTAATAACCCTCAATCATCATTAGAATTCCTATCACTCGATCCCGATTAGTTTGTCTGTCTCGGAAAGAGAGATGCTCTTCTGAGATGTACCCCTCCACTTTTCTTTCCGAGTATTTTCGGACCGTTTCATGAAGAAAAAAAGATTCAGGTAACAGAAAGTACATAAAAAGGAAGCATAGAATGGATGTTTTCAATGCACATGTGCTTTCAGTGTGAAACTCTTAGCAACAAACTGACCGGTCTAGATATTCTGGGTTTCTTATTTTTTATTTGTGTTATGCTTGAAGTGTAGCCAATTCACGAAGTAGTCGGCCATTACGCGAATCGGCCTCCTCCTAATCAGAACATGACCCGCCACTGTCTCAACGAAGAGATATAAGCATGTTAATTCGCGAATTGGCCTAGAGTTTTGGCTAAATTGCGATTTGCAGGAATGATTCAGGCTTACATGGTTATATGTGGTAGATGTGCATTGGATTTGTACCATGTGACGAGAGAAAAAAAAAAGATTTTAAATTTGAACTTTGGCAGTAACATATGTATATATCGAGATAGAAAAATGAGTAGACCATACCACATAAGGGACCTAGGAACCACAATTCGGTGATGTGTATTGTGCGAAATAAAGATATCTTCAGATCCTCAACTTACTGTAAATTCTCATTGTTCCAATTATGAAGCTGTTTTATTCCAGTATTTGGTCAGTTTTTGCCTTTCTTTAGAATGCTTATTTGTTTTTTATAGAAGTTGTCTTCACATTCTGGCCGTGCCTGGAACGAATTTAACTATATTCTATAGAAACATATGGGGGAATCTTGTTTTGGCAAACGAATATGATTCCGGAGTGACTCATCTTCCTTAGATAAGTCTTTATTTGGAGAGGCCAACTTTCCTCTCAAATATATCAGTTCAAGGAAGGGGAGGGGGTGAGCCTACGAAATGCTTGTGATCGGAGGCCCTAACTTGTTTGGACGACCCTAGGAAAGTATTAAATGCATAGCGTGTAACTGGTTAAACCTGGAAAACATCCCATAATTCTTAATACTAAAGCATAACCTTCTAGCGACCAGCAGACTTTATCGAATAATTTTCATTTATTTATTCGTTTTTCAATGTTAAAAAGCAATTTTCTCAAAACTGTCGGCAGATGAGGGCAAAGAGCTCCAAGGGATACATTTAGCCCTTGGGTCATGTATTACAGACCCCTGGAATAAACAGAAACTTTTCAACAAAGTATATGAAACAAATTTCAGGAAATTAATGGAATAAAAATTTTGTGCAATCACTTAAAAAATAAATGTTGCCAACTCCAATAAGTCAATATATTGTCAACTCTTACGAGTCTGTACTTGACGCTATGTGTCAAGCCTTATAAGATTTAATTTGAATAAAATTTGACGAAAGGACAAGACATTGAAAGCAGAAAAATAAAAGTATTTCGAGTGATTGAAAAAGGGAAATATCTTCTAAATAATTAAAGATTCGAAGGAAGATGACTGTGGGGAGAACTGAGTTAATGAAAAATATATTTGATGACGTGATTAGCTCAAAAGCGAAGCAGATAGAGTTGATGAGAAAAAAACAGAGTTTGTGATGCTCAGTTACGAATTTGTCAAACTGAATTTTTCGAACATGATTTTATTAATTTCTCTAATGGGGCTCGTGACCTTCTCTAAGTATCAGTATCTTCGGATTTTCTAATAATAGCAGAGAAACAGTATTCGAATATAACCTGGAAAATGCGTGGGGCCACCTGCTTAAATGTATAACGTGCGTACAGATATCAGGCATTATCTGAATCTGAATATTACGGTTTATTCGGTGGCACCGAAGAAGACTCCATTACCATTCTTAGGAAGTGCCAGTAAACGGCTGTGAAGGGTCAAAATTGTGAGTAGAGAAGTGAGTGTGTGCAAGAAGAAAAAGAGGGAAAAAGATAAAATATCATAAAATCCGGGAAAAAGACGCAACTATACTCTGAGTAAGCTCTTTGCACAGAGTCAACATGGCCATTACAACATAATTTAACATGAGCTCAATAACAATCGCTCAGTTTGGTGGGGGAAAATAAAAGCCTCTATACAGATGAATCTCAAGGAAAACAAACCCTAACAACTGCCAGTTAGTTACTGATCAACACCCAGACTCTGCAGTCTTTAGCTGGTATTTCTACCCGCAAATTAGATTTATCTTATAAACAAATAAATCTCTTCATACATGCATGCATAATACACTTACGTCAAAAAAAATAAATCAGGCATTATTTACCATGGACATGCAATTTAATATACAGGGTGGGTGAAAAGTCCATGAAACGTTTTAAAAATTTATAAAAAATCAACAAATTGACAAAAAAGTGCGGTTTCTATTATAGTACTTCTCATGGCGTAGTCTTTTTTGATAAATTAAAAAAAAAAAGTAGTAGTAGTTGAAAATTTCATTTACAGATGACGCTGTAACACAAAAACTCGATCATCATTTCTAGCGTAGATGCGCAAAACATATAAACGTGATTAGAAATTTCTTTCCTCCCGAATCTAGAAATGAGCTGTTTTTGCGTTTTGACGTGATTGTGTGCAGCTAGTTGATCGTCAGCTATGTGTATTCCATGCCCGCAATCTAAAAATGGTAACTTCTGGTTACTGTCATTTTAGAAATGACTTCGCCCAGTGAGAGTGAGAACTACGTAGGTTATGATATTGAAACGGAATTCTATTATTACAGTTGAAAGAAAGAAGTTTTACACACCACTTTTCCTCTGATTTTTTCTTGTATACAAATACAAATACAACGCCACAACAGGCAAAATGCCCGTTGTGGCTATGTCAAAGTTTACATCTCACGTGGAACCAACGTTGAGGAACTGAAGACAAGAATCAAAGAAGCGATCGAAACTCTTACGCCGATACATGTGCTGAAATTGAATATCTTTGAGATGGTTCAGATGTAGCCTCAGCTACACAGGGAGATAATATTGAAATGTTGTAGTTTTATGAATGTATAGCACAATAAACGTTAATTAGGCAATTTTTTGCTTCGACGACTTTTCCTTGGCACATCGCCATCTGTAATTGAAATGTCGGACAATTTTTTAATTTATCAAAAAAAACCTCCACGTCACGATAAACATTTTGTTGCAAACAATAATTTTTTTATGCCAATTAATTTATTCTTTATTGATTTTGACAACGAGTCATGGATTCTTGACTCACCCTGTATATATGTATATTTTATAAATTTCTCTTCGTGTGAATCAATTACACTGGTGAAATAAATTAAGAGAATTTGCATATTTTATCGAATTTCATGAAAAGAACTGAACTGAATGTAAAACCACTGCTTCTAGACAAAAATGCAAATCTTGTACGTCAAATACGTAAGCGTACACGTGTGCGTAGGCGGAGCCAGTAGAGAAACAGACTTTATAAGCGCGCGTAAGTTAAGACGCATTTCGTTCGCTAGCACACCTCGGCGAATTTCTTGGTGTTATTTTGCAGCAATCGGTTAATTTCAAATTATAACAGTAAAAATGAGTAACCACCAACGTTTAGATGATGGAATGAGGTGGCGAATTGTGGGGAGGCTAGAAGCAGGCCAATCTCAAGTCCAGATTTGTAGAGAGTTCAATTTAACGCCCAGCGTCGTGTGTAACTTATGGAAACAGTTCCAGGATACCGGATCCATCGAGAGAAAGCCTGGGCAAAGTCGTCCAAGAGCCACGACGGCCAGAGAAGATCGCCATTTGTCGATTATAGCGAGGCGTAACAGGAGTGCTACAGCTTCTCAGCTCTCTCGTGACTTGTATGCAGCCACAGGAACCCGTGTATCGAGGGTGACTGTTTCCAAAAGACTTCATGAGAGAGGGTTGTTTGCAAGAAGACCTGCTGTTTGCTTCCCGCTCACTTCTACGGACAGGAGAATCCGTTTATCATGGTGCAGAGAGCGTAGAGATTGGAGTATGGATCAATGGGTGACCGTTCTCTTCACTGATGAGTCCCGGTTCAGCCTAAGCACCGATTCTCGCCGTACGTTCATATGGAGAGAACCAGGGACCCGCTACCTACCCTCCAATGTCCGCGAAATCGACCATTATGGCGGAGGAGGTTTAATGGTCTGGGCAGGCATCATGATGGATGGCCGCACACCTCTCCAGGTCTTTGAAAGAGGCACTGTGACTGGAGTGAGGTATAGGGATGAGGTCTTGGAGCCCTATGTTCGCCTTTTCAGGGGTGCAGTTGGCCCTGAGTTCATTTTCATGGACGATAACGCGAGGCCACATAGAGCTCTTCTGCTCGACGATTTTCTAGAGAGTGAGGATATTTGCCGGATGGATTGGCCAGCGTGTGTATTAAAATTATCGAATGGTTATTTGTTTTGTATTGTATCAATGTATGTACATATCAAATTTCATTAAAATCGGCACAGTAGTTCTAGAGATAATCGATCAAGTCTGCAAATTCTCTTAATTTCTTAAACCAGTGTAGTATAATTACTTGAATAACTTCGTCCACTTTGAAACGATGGTAGTTTTCATTATTGATATGGTGAAACCGCGATATGACGATATTCTGCAGATCAAAAAAAATATCGTTGCAGAAGTGTCATCGTTATATCGAGAGGTAGGATATTATCATCAGTCGCCGCCAAATTTATGCTGTTATTAGCATTCCCTTTTGAAATAGTGTTACCATGAAATGCATTTTAAGTGGTTATTTTCAACAAAAAAATTCCAGTTGATCAGTTGCATAATTTGTTTATAGGTTTGTTTGTATTGATTTAGTTGTTTCACGCTGTAAGGGTAGTTCACTGCACAATACTTTTGTGTACTACGCAGAAAGTAACCTCACGGCAACTTCAATAACGCCTTTTTAGGATAGATAGTTCAAAATACCAATGCTATTAAACACCACCGAAATAACACCTGTGAGGAATTTAAAAATATATTGAAGGCGATTCTGAGTGAAATATATAAGATATCATTGTAGCAGAGTTTCGAAATCTCCTTCAAAATATCGTTCTAGAAGAATTTACTTAGTAAAGGATATCGTTGTATCGAGAGGAGTTTAACATTAGACAAACAACATTTGAAAAAATATCATTGTAGAGGGATTTATCGTTTTTCGAATATCTTTGTAGAGACATTTCACTCTATATACACTTCGAAATACATGTGAAAACATTTTTTCTTCACAATGTTATGCAATATGTTGTTTTTCTGAAAATTTTATCGTGAATACACGAATGGGACCTCATTTATTTGAGAAGAATTCCCTTGGTATTATTAGATTCCGGCTTTAATATCACTAAGAGAAATTGCGAATGCCGTAAATATTTCATTTCTGTTCCCGAAATCCCGGAGTTAAATAAAAGCGTTCCGGAATCTGGAAAATTCGAAGGGAGGAGAGAGAACAACATTATGCAAAACGTGATTTAGCAAATTTCGCTCACCGGCGGGTATCACAGTGAAAACGCACGGATCTCTCTGAGCTCCGATCACGTTCCTTCCCCAGCATAGTAAGGTCCCATAGTCGTATTCCGTCCTTGGAATGTAAGTAGCGATGCTCCGGCTGTCCTCGTTCACAAAAGTCATAATGTCGAGACTTTCGACCGAGTTGTTGAACCTCCACGTGAAATTAGTTTTAGAAGGATCCGCCTCGACGTCACACGTCACCTTCACCGGTTCGTGACGGGCGACACCGTACAGCGTCTTCTGATTGGGTTTGCATACTGGAGTATCTGCGAAGAAAAATTGCATTTCGTATTACGACTGAATAGTTCAAACATACTCAAGAAACGAAAAATTTACTTTGAAAAGGTTACGTATAATAAATAGTAATGACAATTCATAATAGATGCCACTAACATTGCACGCGCAGGTACAACGGTGAGCTCTCGCCTCTTCCTTCGGAGTTTTCTGCGGTACAGGTGTACCTCCCCCTGTTGCTTTTCTTGACTTTCTGTAAAACCAGAGATTGGCTACTGACGATTATTCCTGCCGATTTGTTGGTGTGCAGCTCTCGGCCTTCGAACCTCCATCCGACGTCCGTGGCTGGCGGGTTGGACACCACTGAGCATTCTAGATATACGTCCTTCCCTTCCTGGATATGCGAATGGCGTAATTTGCTTCCTAATCGCAGTGTCAGCTGTGGGATATCTGAAATTGGAAGAAGCCAAGTCAGTTTTGTATATCACTTAGTACTAGGAAAAGCAAAAACACGTCGATGTTGTGTATTCTCATTTCCGAAAGACATTCGATCCGGTCCATGATGGTACACTCTTGAAGCGCTCACATGAGATAGGTATTGGGGGCAAATTGTTAAATTGAGTAGAATTGTTATTGCGAGATAGGTCAAAGCGGGTAATGTTGAATAGAATGGATAGGTGTCCCAAGCGGAGTCCAAGGAAAGAAGTGTCTTATTCCCATTCTTCCTTGGAATCAAGAGCAAATCTCTGAGTGGACTAATGCTGCTCAGAGTCATCTATAACCATCTAAAGTGATCTAACTATCACAATGGTACAGATTTTTTTTTTTTGTGGAACCAATAAAAACATAAGAAGAAGGGTTCCACAAAATACAGTCCCAAAATTAGCCAATAGGGGTATGTATGACGTCTTACAATGCTTAAAGGATTGCAATGAACAGAAATGGGAACTGCAACTACGTAGATGAACTAAAACTTTATCTTTTGTGGAGGGTTAAGTAATTGATGTTCAAAGTACTGACTGTTCTTATCCACAACATTCACTACAGCAATGCTCATTACAGCCCATGATAAATTATATTTTAATGATGCCAAGATTGTGCTACTACCAATGGAAACCTTGGAACTCAGATATCCTCACAGTTAAGTCCCGAGGAAGAGGGGGTAATTCAGCACGAAAGAAATAAGTACTATTTACTTAACTGTACATGCACCTCATAACAATCCTTTTGGGGGAATTTCTAACAAATTGGGACATGCAAGAATGTGTTGTGTGTGCATGCGTGACCCAAACGTATTAATGTAGGCAGAGTTGTGCTTGTTTCGTGTTGTTTCAACTACTACTGCTTTACCGCACACCAACACCGCTATCCAGCAAATTATTACCGGATTGGGTCGGAAATGAATGCGACTATCTATCGGTAGTCGCTTCAGGTTCAGTAGAGAAATAATTCGTCATATATCTATGCCCTTCTCCAGGATCGAACCCGCGCACTTGACGGCCCCTCTTCATGGTAATAGACAAGCATCTTACCACTGCACCACTCTTTCTCCTCCTTCTTCATGTTTTTTTTATTTTTATTTTTCGGTGATATTATCTGTCTTCCATATTTGAAAGTAAAAATGGTGAATCGAATTTTTTCCCCCGAATTCATCTTCCCATCAGCCCACTGTCCGTAAAAATGGTAAATGCCTGAATTTTCATGTTATGTAAGTGTACTGAAGGTATGCCTGCTCTCTGGAAAGAAACGGCTAATGATTCTTATGTCCTTGAAATGATGCTTTATGTGGAGGTGCTCCCTCTTCCAAGAAATTATTTACCCTGCATGTTGTACTGAAATACAGATGAGGCTAGCATATCAGAACGATCTAAGTTATGTCAAGTAATGTTTCTTGATATAAGCTTTAAAATAGATTATCTACATATACATATTCGGAAGAGATAACTTATCTGGTTGAGAAAGACGTCCTCTCAACTTGTTAAAACATGATATATACGAAAAACTGGATGAATGGAAAAGATATTGTTGTTTCGCCGGACGAGTTATCTACCACTAAGCTACGAAAGCAGATCGAATATTCTCTCCTTAGAGCGCATGTATATGCTGTAAATCTCCGTGTGATGGCCGGCTGCAGCATTCCGCTAATAGCTCGCTTTGAACAAGTTAAAAAGACGTCTTTCTCTACATATACATCACCATCTGGTGGCCTTGATGCCATTTGCGAGCAATTAGGGGAATGTTGCCGAAGTCCATTGCACGAAGCCATTCAGCATATATATGTTACGGTAAATATAATAAATCCGATTATTATACAAAATCGCCGAGCATGTTGGTAAGTTTGATAAATTTCTCTAAATTTACCACTTTTACAGGCGATTATGCACAGTATCCAAGCGTCGTTGGTAAACATGATAAATTGTACCGTACATAATAATATATAACTACAGATGATATACTATACATATAATGTACCATTATTTCGGGATACGATAGTAAAATTCCTTATCACTGTATCGAGGTCTGGCTATATTCATCCCAAATACTAGAGTCATTTGGAATTTTTTTTATATTTATCAAATTCACCAATCACGCTAGGGTATTATCATTCATAATCTCAGATTAAGGCGATAAATTTCAAGGATTTATCAAATTTTCACAAAAAACATTTGTTAATAATGCATAACTATAGACCTGTTGTTATTTTATCTCCGTTCGCTAAAATCTTCGAATCGATACTACACAAAAAAATTTTCAATCAGATCAAGTCCTGTATCTCCGCGAATCAACATGGTTTTGTCAATGGTAGGTCACCACCTACTGTCACTAATCTCCCGAGTCTTAATGCCTGTATTATCGACGCCATACATAAAAAACGACAACTTGATGTAATATATACTGATTTTTCAAAAGCTTTTGATCATATCGATCATGGAATTCTTATCAGCAAAATTAGTAAAATCGGTTTTAACTCTGACTTAGTGAATTGGTTCATTTCCTACTTATCCAACAGAATGTTAATTCTATAGTTCTTCAGTGTTCCTATAAATCCAATTTAAGCCAAGGTTTTGTTGCTAGTTCTGGTGTTCCTCAGGGATCTGTGCTAGGCCCGTTGTTATTTATCATTTTTATCAATGATCTATCCGCACTTTTCAAAAATTGTCTACTCTGTGCTGATGATTTGAAGATTTTTGAAAGTATTGATTGTATTGATGTATGTTATAGCCTTCAAAATGAGTTGTCTTTACTTCACGAATGGTGTTTACTCAATAGACTTAATCTCAATATTTATAAATGTTTTGTTCTTTCATTCACTGACAAAAATAATCCAATCTTTTTTACGTATAACATTAATAATAGCCAATTGCTTAGAAGAACCTCTGCGACCGATTTGGGAGTTATTTATAGTACCAATTTTAACTTTGCTGATCACATTAAAAATCTTTGCTCTGTGTCATATAAAAAACTTGGTTTGCTTAAAAGAATGTCGAGAGATTTCAAGGATAGTAATACGTTAATATCCCTTTTTAATACGCTTATAAGATCTAAACTTGAATATGCTTCAATTATCTGGAACCCATTTCACGCTTGCCATATTATGAGTCTTGAAATTATTCAAAACAATTTTCTAAGGTATTTATATTTCAAAAAATATGGTCCTTATAAAAATATTCTATCTGCCACTCATCTACGAAACAGTTTCAATGTCAATAGCTTACAAAAACGTAGAGAGTACTTGCTCGTTATTTTTTTCAAGAAACTGTTGACTAACCAAATTGATTGTGTACCAATTCTTAATGAAATCTGTTTCAATATTAAGTGTCACAATACAAGATCTAATTGTTTATTTGCCATCAAATCATATAATACTAATGTTGGTAATTTCTGTGCTGTAAACAGACTTTCCGAATTTTGTAATGCGCTTCCTCAACATCTGGATATTTTTCTTTCGTCTGTTACCGACTTTAGAAGATTTTTGCTGTGATTGCGTTGTATATATCTTTGTATAGAATTTTTGTATTTTGCGTAATTATTTGTTACTTTTTTCTGTCTACTGTCGTTTTTTCTATTCTGTGCAAATTTTTATTTTTACTGCAAGCTGTAACTGGGTTTAAACCTGTAGCTTTGTTTTATAGAAAATAAATAAATAAAATAAATAAATTATCGCCGGGTAAAAATGAAAATGCATTCAGTATTTATCAAATTTACCAACGACGCTTGGGTATTATGCATAACCTGCGATAAAACTTTATGAAGCTTGTTAGTACGATTGATAAATATGCATAACAACTGATTTATCACATTCACCGTAACATAAATACGCTCCAAGGAGAGAATATTCTATCTGCTTCTATAGCTGAGTGGTAGAGCACACGTCCGGCATACGAGAGGCCTAAGTACGAGTCCCCGTGAGGGCGGAAATGAATTTTTCTTTTCCCAAACATCAAAATCTCTTCATAAAGTCATTTTGTCGTATATATTATAATTTATCTTCTCGTCAATGAATGTTTGAAACAACGCAAACATTATTAAACTTCAGTTAAAATGTACATAATCGTAAAAAAAAGGTGTCTATTGAAATTTTTTTCTATTGTTTTGACATTATCACAATTTCTTTTGGATATAAATGAAAGAGTAAATGAATTCATAACGTTATTTCTTGTTTTTTTGTTTGAGCGTGAAAAAGAGATTTATCAGAATTACATTCCTTGGAATTTCGTCTGACACATATTTTTGTTCTTCATCTTTCTCCTGTTTCCTACCTTTTTTTCATTTCGCATGGATTCTGATTCTTTTACCGTATCCGGACAATTTAAAAAGAAAAAAGAAGTGAAAAAGTAATTTTTCTCTCCTTCAATGGTGAATGGACGTCGTAGCGGTTTTACTTGAAGTTAACGTGAGTTGTTTGTTTCATTTTTCTGTTTATTTTTGGATACATTATTCTCTTTTTTGGTTCACTCAACTGGAGATGGATTTTTGATGAATAATGCGAGGTCCACGCGCTCATTATTTATTTTATTTCAGTCTTTTTTTGTTCCCGTTGTGATCTCCATTGCATTGAAGTCTGCTGGAATACTTCATGAAAAAGTCTCTCTCATTTCTTATTTTTCGTTATTATTCGAATTCCATGAGTTTTATTTTTTTCTCGCTTCACGATGAGTATTTTGCTACTTTTCAGGCCAAACAAAGAACAATACTGAGAAAGTTATTTCTCTATTTTTCATTTGACAAATTGGAGTCAGCTGTTTTCTTTTTAGACACATTTTTGTTTTCTCTGACATGAATAGTGCTGCGTACTTTGACATTAGCACTGAATAAAACGTCTATTGATATATGCTGTTTTTTTTTCTTGTCGTGTCAACGCTACATTTGCGTGTGAAATAGTTTTCTCATTTACATTTTTCAAATACTTTTGTTCGATGTGGTTTTTCAGTAAGCACCTTCACGAATAACGTCACACTTTTTATTTTTCTTCACGTTTATACGTTTTCCGAATATCAGTAGTAAGGTTTCCTCGAAATTTTTTTGTATATACGTGTAGATATATTTCTTGTCTCAAAAAATAAATGTAAAAAGAATAAGTCAGAACTGAGAACAAAAGTGAAAAATAATGTAGGTATAAAATGTGAAAATTAAAAGAAATAGAAAGTATACGTGGTATCGAAACGTGATTTAACAGCAATATAGTAAACAGTGGTCACCACACCAGTGAAATATGTAAGGGTGAATACGCGTTGCGTATTCGTTAGAAACCGTTTCCGATCTATAAGAATCGGTCAAGTTGTTTATATCTACATAAAATGCCATGCAGTGAAAACCACAGTGCATCGTATTTATGACTCGTTTATGCATATTTAATGTAATTGATTTGTCAGAAAAATAAATTTGGCTTTGGGAAAAGTGCTTAAAGTAAAATTAATACAAAAAGTTGTTTTCTGTCATACCAATGATACATTTATTTGTGAAATAGGTTTTACATATTAAATTTATGCAATTAATTTATCAGCAAAATCAACTAAATTTGAGAAAACGGCTAAAAGTAAAAATAAAGAGAATAAAAATTAAGGAGGAGACAACCGACATGAATAGAAATGGAACGAAATTGAATGGAAAGAGAAAAAATGACAGGAATTAAAAATATATATAATTTTATATAAAACAGAAAAGAAAATGTTGAGTACGGTGTTTGCCAGTACGCATCTAGACACGCATCAAAATTTAATTTTACTCCTCCAAATTTTGTTGAGGAGTGAAAATACTCCTTGACAAAAAGAAAAGATGACGAACAGAATTAGTTTTTTCTATTTGTCATGAAAAAACCTCACTTTTTACAAAACGAGCCCTTGAAATTTTGGAGAGGAATGAAATTATTATTCGAAATAATTTTTTCGGATAACGCTGTTTGAGTAGAATTTCAACTAGAAGAAAACAATGACGTGAAAGAAAAGGAAGAAAGAAAGAGAATATATATATATATGATGAAAATATGTCGAAAATCAGCGTGGGAAGATTTGGTAATAAGAAAAGAAAATGTTTGAGAAACACAAAACAAAGAGAAGAAAGAAGAATGGACTAGAAATGGTAGAAAAAAAAGAGTGTAAAGACCCAGAAGAAGAGAGAATGAAGAGATTAGAAAGTTAGAGGTTGGAAAAAGTGAAGAATGAAAATGAGACGCAAATTAAACCAAAAAGAAAGAAAAAAGAGAAATCTTCAAAAAAATTGAAAGAGAAAAGTAAAGATAAGCAATAATTTTTTTTTGGTTTTTTTTAACCTTAATTATTTGATAGTATTATTGTTTTTTTAATTGTTTTTTCTTTAGCCTTCCATATGATCTTGATTATTCACTGATTAATAATCTGCTTTGAAACGATCTTTGAACATCAACTGTATCTACTTTCATCCTGGTGGACAGTACGGGTAAGACCTTTACTCTTTAACCACTCGTAAACATAATTTTCATTATTTTTTTGTATTTCATATTCTAATCATGTTTTTGTATTTATTATTTACTTACTTATGTCTCTGTAATTTATCGCGTCCGCAATTTGATGTGAATAAACTGAATAAATTGGAAAAAAGATAAAAATAAAGGTAAGCAATAAAAAAGAAGAGAAAATAAAGATGAAAAAGAGAAAATACAGATAGGTAAGAAAAAAGATAAAATAAAGAAAACAAAACAAAATAAAATAAAGGTAAGCAAGAAAGAATGAGGAAAAATAAAGATAAGCAGGAAAAAAAGAAAAAATCAAGATGATGAAGAGAAAAATAAAGATAAACAAGGCCAGAAAAGATAGATGCCGATGCAAGCGTGCAAATGGCTTCGGATTGGGCAACCGTCTGAGGGGAAAACGCTCACTGTACACTCGTGCTGCCTCTGTGATACTTCCGTAAATGAAATTACATGTCTGCCTTTTCAGTATTACTGAAGTGCGCCATTATATTATCCCGTACGTAATAACTCTTAGAACGGTTGCATGCTGGAATAACTTCACAGGGCTTGCGTCCGCGCCTTTTTTTTCACTGTAGAGCAGATTTACATACGGTTTCTTCTTCTTCCTCCTCAGGTTACATTTGCATGCATAGTGTTCTTTTTCTCCCGATAAATTTCAACAGAAATGCCATTTTAATGTTTGCGGAGCGGCCGTTTCCAAATGAGGTAGCGCGTTTGCGTTTCATGTTAGAACATGCATTATTTGATGACAATCGTTTGTATTGGTATGTACTATCACCTCTTAAAGTATTTCCCATCTTTTCTGATTCACCCTGTATTTTCATGTTTATGCTGTGAAAAGTTCATACACTTTTCGTTCAGACATGTTGTTTGAAGCTGTCACGATGCAACAGGAAAATGTGATTAAGGAGTCACATACCTCTTAACATGGGGAAAAGTTAAAATATCATTAAAAATACTATTTAACTATTGATTTATTAGAATATTTTATCACATATTTTTGATTGAATATGCTATCCTATGCTGGTATTAAATTTTACATATCTTTGATACTTAATTTTTTTTTTAAATTTTCAAAAAAATACATTAAAAACAGTTTGCGCACGTGATAAAATGGCATGACATAAATGTAACCATACAATATTGAAATGAAAATGAAGAAAACGGTTCATATTTTATAAAGTGAAATATAAGATTTCAGATCCATTCATAAAAATATTTGATTTATAAAAAAATAAATTCAAAAAATTTCAAATTTTAAATTAAAATGTGAATAAGAATGAGTCAAAGCGATTTCACTCGTTTAGTTCAGTTTATGAAATGAACTGTTTTCTTCATTTTAATTTGAATATTGTATGGTTAGATTGATGTCATGTCGTTTTATCATGCATGCAAGCTGTCTTTAACGTATTTTTTTGAAAATTAAAAAAAATTAAGTATTAAAGATATGTAAAATTTTATACCCGCATAGGATAGCATAGTTAATCAAAAATATGTGAAAAACTTTTTAATAAATCAATGCTTAAATAATAGTTTTAATGATATTTTAACTTTTCTCCATGTTGTGAGGTATGTGACCTCTTAAGGATTTGATGTACATTCTGTGATACAGCCTACCATAATTTATTTATCTAGCTCCAATACGAAGACTCGAAACATTTCCAGAGAAAGATCTGCTTTTTCTAAAATTGAATTGAGAAGATAAACTTTACATAGAAGATGCAATATTTTGAACCATTATGTTTGTAAAACTAATCGGAAAATAATACTCACAGTGCACATCGATGGTCCAAACATCAAAAATGGCTTTCCCTCTCAGAAGAGAATTTTCGGCCCGGCACGTGACATTTTTTCCTCTGTCTTCGATTTTCGGCACGAAGGTCAACTTTCCCGTCGTGATGTTCCCTTCGGAAGAGATCTTTGCCTTGCTGCCTTTCAGTGGGCCGCGGCCGATGTCCCACGTAATATTAGCAGGCGGCCGAGAGCCTCCTGCCCTACATACTAACTCGACTGGCTTGTTCGCTGATAGAGGCCTAGTTTTCTCTTCTATAAGCACTTCAACAGGAGGTACTGAAGTAAAAAAAAAAAATCATAACTTTTTTTTGTCTTCTAGGCGTGAAGTCTTTATAGTGAAAAGCACGATGAACAACAACATCATTACCAAACTATTTCTCAAAAAAATTCAAGTTTGATTTTTTTGTATATCTTGACCGCATATAACTCGACGGTTTCAATATAAAATGTGCAGATTATCACTGAAGGAACAACTTATTCCTTGATGATGCTTTTGTACACATATTTATTTAACATTTCAGAAAAACTAAATCATTAAACGTGATACAAATATAAAAACGAACACGACAGGAAAATCCTGTATGTAGGGAGCGAACTAACAATCGGACATGTGTAAGAATAAGCCATCGTAACTACGAGAAGAGACGCTTCTCCTCTACGGTTGGGAAGGAGGATTTGGTTTTAATTTCAGTTTCGGTGGAACCATCACTAAAAATGTTCTCGGTTGCGGTTTACAGTACCCGCCTCAAAATTCAACGTTCCAATATCAAATAAGCTGATGTGTTTATACGTTACGGTTAACTCAAGCTTTACTCGACCCACCACAGCAGGACGTGCAAAAATAATGATTCGAAGAATAAGTACTGTTTACTGTATCAGGGTGTACAAGAAATCATACTCTCTAAAATGAAAGAAGTAATATTACACGTCAAGACAATTTTTTATAGAATAATTCCCAGCTCCACAACACATTTATTTGAGGGATACGTGCTGCACCTCACTTCAGAAGTCACCATAATATGGCAACCCTGCTCACATCATGAACAGCGATAGGAAAATTTTACACACTGTTTGAGAGAGAAAAGTCCTTTCACATTCAGTCACTGGTGATTTCAGAGGGTAAGAAATCGCCACTGCTTTCACTTTAACGGTATTGTGTATGTGTGGGGGGGGGGGGACGGTTTTCTCCTCTTACTCTCAAAGTTACTCTAGGACGTTTTTTTCTTATGCACTATTGGCCTAAATTGCATAAAACACGAGTTAAAAAAATCATTTGCAACCCTAACCTTCATTTCCATTGGGAAAATTGTCTTGTGCATTGTCACCTCTCTCGTTTTAGCGATAAAATTTTGGGACACCCTGTTGGAATAAAGATCTTTGTCACTTCATACCCTTTCCAATGCAGTTTGAAGATCATATTTCCTTGCATGATTAGTAAAAATATTTTCTTGGATACTGAGAAAGACGCTGTTGAACCTGACAGAGCAGAAGATTTAGATTTAAATATAAAAATTGTAAAGAATGGCATTAACGTGTAAAACTTCCAACACATACATGGATGATTAGATTTTACTACCCCTTTAGAAACCCCTCATCTTGCTTAAGGAATGAAGACTTCTTTCAGAAAATTTCCTTCAGAAACCTTAGAAACGATAGCATTTCCTTAATACCGCATCAGCAGCATCTATACAAAAGGCGAATCCATCCAAAGCCAGTGAATTCAATTTTTCCCAAGATGAGATTCAAGCGGATGGTAGGAATCCGGAAAAAAAGAAAATGAAAAATAAAGTGAAATGGCGATGCAGTAGAAAACTTTAGATTCGCCAGCACGAAGTCATTGAAAAATCGAAAAAGCATCTTCTCCTTCAATCTAAAACTCAAGCGCCCCTCCCTCCTTTTCACTAGTGAAGTGTGCACTTGTAGCACTTGAAATCAAAGGGCTGAGGAAAATGAAGAAGAGGATGATGACGATATAGAGGAAGGGAGGTCGTCGAAGGCAAATAACAAAAGTACAAGGTGAAAAGCCTCCCTTTAAGATTTTAAGATGTTCACTTAGCCTTCTTCAATCTAAACACCGCCTGCGCCACCAACACACCCCATCATCAGGCCCATCTACCACTATTATCAGGAGCTACCACCCGTACACAGGAAAGCGATTTTCTTAGTTGGGAAACAGTGGTACCTGGGTATATGTATACGGAAGGGGTGGGTACAACGCAAAGGTTGGGCGAACTCAATTTTAAAAGTCCCCGGCATAAACCATTAACGCTCTTCTAAAGTCTTTTGACAAAAGCATCGTTAAAGTTTGGAATTTCACTTCTGTTCGCCAAAGGGAGAGCCACAAACGCCCGTCTCTCTCTCTCTCTATTTTTTTTTGTTCACGTTCCTTTGTTGCTGCTGTTGTTTTTTTTTCTTCTCTTTCATGTTCTGGTGGAAGTTGAGCTTTTCAACTCCGGAGGGAACTACTTCAAACGGCAGTCGGTGCTTTTCTCTGAAGGCGTTCAACGACGAATTAAGGGTCGCAATCTAATTTGTTAATCAAATCTTTGTATTCCCTTTTCCTTCTCCTTTCGGTTCGGTGGAAGCGAATTGCTCCGAGTAATGTCCGATGCGTTGTTTGTTCAGAGATTTTCGACACGAATTCGATAAGAGTAAGGTTCCGGGACGATAATCAAAATAAATATGATGATTATTTTGTGAAAGATCAATGAGTACGTGTTCAGTTATTCGGCCACGAAGAGGAGGATCGTTACTATAAGATTCCGACCAAACTATCTTTAAATCAACCGCGATCGATAAATAATTGTGACTTGGTACAATTTCGGATCGAGTGACTCCATTTAGAAATTGAGATACTTGTTTCGGCTTATGTGATTTCAGAAAGATGAAGACCAACGATTTTAGTTCACAATACAAAAATAGAACACCAGACAGCTGTTTGTAGGCTAATGTAGCCTCCTTCGTAAGTGGAAATAGCCTGTTATAGAAACTCACTGAAATCAAAATACGTGGTCGGATCGGAAGCTAGAAAAGGTTAGATAAGCTTCGAAACAGCTTTCTGGTGTTCTACTTTTGTACTTTGCATTAATATCGGTGGTCTTCATCTTTCTATACTGTGCTCAACAGGTACTTCAAATTATGTAACTTCGTCTGATTAACTTACCAGTCCACCATTTAATGGTAGAGTTCATCAGATCACGACCCACAGTATACAGCTGTTTCCGATTCAGATGGGGAGATCACATTTGATTCCGAAGACTTATAAGGTGAAAAATATTTTTGAGAATGAAATCCAGTTATTTATCGGCTTTAACAAATCTTCTTCTACTAAACTGTACATTTACCTGCACCTACACATTTCTCTGAGGAACTTTCAACGAATTACAAACATGTCAGAACATGTGTAGTAAGTGTATGTGTGGCCCCTAACGTACTTACGTTTTCAGAGTTGTGCGTGTTTCTGTCTGCAATATATCTTGCATATTCTGAAGATGGTAAATGCTTGAATTTTAATGTCATGCGAGTATCATGTTGAAGGGCTACAACTAATACTAAACCACGCATGGACATGGATGTGTGTACACGTGCACGCATTCTATTCCACGAATGTACATGCGTACATGTTGTCAACCTAACGTAAAGTTTGTTTATGAGTAATGCTTGCCATATATTTTTCGAACTACGAGTGAAGTGTAATGATTGAATATTTGAAATGTTGTAAGCCCAGATAGAGAAATTAATTATCTTTTGGGTTATAGATAATGCAATTGAACGACCGACGTTAGTTGACCCAAAATTGCAAAAAGGAACAGCAAAAAGCAAGGAATTGCAAAAGGTTCCTTTTTGCAATTTGGGTCAACTAACGTCGGTCGTTCAATTGTATTATTGTTGCAAGCCTTTCGCTCTTATAGGTGGTGGATGACAGGAGTGAGGACACTTTTTATAAAAATATCTTTTATTTGAAATGTATACGGCAGGACTACATAGTAAAATAATATATAAAACTTTCCTCTCTCAACAACAAGCGCGGCCATTCATCAGCGCGTTCCAAAACCAACTAATTGTGTATCCTTGACGACCTTGATCCTGTAGTCGGATTTGACTGATTCCCCACATTCTCTTTAGCAAGACTGACGGGAAGATCGGTTCGAATGTTCCGACCACTTGAAAACAAATTCGAAAGCACCAATCAGTGTGTGTGGGTTTTTTTCTAAGCTCCTAACAAAAAAATTATAAAATAAATAAATCGATAGATTCCGACTTCGTAAGGTTTTTGAGTGATCTAACGATATCAGTGAATTAATTAAGCAAAAAAATTATACCTTATACTCCTATTTCTTCAGACTAAGCTGAAAATTCATCTCGTAAACGTAAGCAGATAATAATGAAGTCGGTTTATGCGGAAAAATGCCATATTTCGAGGAAAAGACAAAAAATAATAGGTCATTAACGCAGTAAGAAAAAAATTGTTTCGAGAATTATTAAGCTCATAGTTAATTTTAACCTTAGGTAAGAATCTCAAAATTTAATGATCCATCGATGTTTATTAACTATGAAAAATGGCAGGGAAAAAAAAAGCATCAGTGGAAAGTACGAACACCGACGTTTCGAGAAAAGAGCGATGCTCCAAATGATAACATTGATTCCCTTGGCATTCAACTCAGGTACAAAATTTCGTATCTATTAAAAGAAATTTCATCTAAAGTTAATTAATCGCCTATATACAAGCCTTTAGAAATTAAAAATTTTCCCAGTTTAGTTCGGGAATGAAATTTTTACCACCTTTTTATTTCCAAAATTTGTAGGAAATTCGAAAAGTTCGTCGAAATACGAAATTATTCGAATTCCCAAAAGGAGAATGAAATCGAAAGTGATTCGTCGAGTGTTTCATTCACACACGCAGCTTTTTTTCCCCCTTCAAATGCTAAAAGTGCATTTAGATGAAATTTTTATTCGCGATGCCCAGAAATGTTTTGGAGTACTTTACGGTGACTAGAATAATTTTTAGCTGAGTATTAGGAAGGCTTTGTATGGAGATTTTGTTTGCGGAAACTCTTTGGATATTTCAAATAATCGTATTAATAATGGTATTGAAATATAAAATAATTGTATTGAAATATAAAATAATTGTATTTAATTATAAATAATTGTATTTTTTAGGAATTAAGTAATGTTTGTCGGAGATCAGGAGTTTAAAGTTCCACAAGGGAAAACGGATCTAATAAACAATAAGCAGATATAAGTATTCGACAAAGAACTTCCGAATCAAATAAGTCTACTGTTACAGAAATTGTATACAAGATAGTGAAAACCCATCATCATCATCGCCGTCATCATCATCATCATGAATAACAACCATTGCCAATGCACTGCTGGATGAAGGTCTCTAAATTTTTCCATTTTGCTCTGTCTGATGCTTTAGCCATCCAGTTGACTTCAGCCACTTTCCTGATCTCGTAGATCCATCTTGCGTGGAGACGCCTTCTCGGACGTTTAACACCACGGCGGGTACCAACCCAGAACACTTGTGGTCCATCTGTTGTCCCCACGTCTTGCAATATGTCCAGCCTATTCCCATTTTAGACGTTTAATTCTTTCCATGATATCATACACCTTTGAGGGGTTCCTTACCCAAGTGATTCGATTTATGTTTCTCCTTGTGATGCCTAGCATACATCTTTCCGTGCTCCTTTGTGTTGTCTGTAGCCTTTGTATCGTCTTGCTTGTGAGTGTCCTTGCAAACCTGTACTCACAAAATTTTTGAGGGATATAGAGAATATCAAAATGATCCGTGTTGGTATGAAACAGCATGGCCAGAAAATTGCATGATTCATCAGTACTCTAGGTCAGTCAGGACTTTCGTATAGAGTTATGGCGTAGAAGATGCCATTTTCTTTTGAAATGACCTCGTGGCACGAATAACCATCAGTAGGCTACTATTAGCAGTGATGCATTCATTGTGTGTATGTACGGCTAAGTTTTAGTCTTTGAGATTAACTAGCCACTATTGCTACTGAACCGCACAAGCAGCTCGTAAATATTCCTTTAAAACATTTCTAAAAATTTGGCGAATGCCGGAAAGTGTTGTGTATATGTCTAAGGCCCAGCTGAAAAAGGCAACAACTCAAAATTCTACGGTTGAGACATGAGATTTTTAAAGATTCACTTTGTATGAAACTGAATGGGAATCAAATCAGATTTAATTATAGTTGGGAGCGTATAAGTAGAGTTGGGAGTTGTTGCTCTCTTGTAGTATGCAGAGACATTTTCCATCCTTCTCATGGCGTTAATAACTCAAAAATGTAATTTTCTGAGGTATACTGCTTTTCTGAAATAGGCCGTCGATGTGTAGTCATAGAAGTCAATTGAAAAGGAAATGGGCCTCGTACACCATGTACATTAACTCTGAATAACCTAAGGAAAAGTCTGAGTTGTTTACTGCAAGTGCTAGTTAACTGCGCCACCTATCACGTTATTTGCGTGAGGTTTTTCCCACGTGAATATGATGTATACTTTCTATCTCTCGTGGAATTTTTTATTTACACCCAGTGTTTTAAACATCCCTCCACACCGAAGATTGATAAACAAGCCGGGAAAAAAAGAGAAATACAGTATTTACCAAAAAATCAGAATATAAGAACTATTAGATTGTGAATTCATATCATTCATTGGCAAAATAATAAGAAAAATGTTTATTAACGTGTCAGTTTAGGTTGCGTGAATAAACGCACACGTCACAATGCTCTAGAAAATGTCATTTAAAGATATCTTTCTACCTATTAGCACAGTCATTGCATAGAAAAAAGGGTCGTAATGGGATCACTAAAATAAGAAATGGATACGGTACCATAGGTGGAAATACGGTTATAAAGCTGCGATGTATTCGTATGTATGGTGCTTGGGTTATAAAATGTACTCATTAATATTCATTAGTTGTACCTGAAGTGGAGAGACAGAGCGACAATCTCAAGGAGATTAACGAGTCTTTTACCGTGTAATCGTTAATTTATTATTTTACTGTGTTTTTGTCTTTTTTCTTACTTGGAATTGAAATCGACGATACGACGGTTTTCGACGACAAATGCAAATGAATGCAGAAGAGATGTCGTCGTCATCTTGTTGTTTCTTTTTTATTTATTTGTATTCCTCGGGGATTTCGGGACCTGAATGCAAGGAATTAGCATAAAACGACGAGAGGTGGAATAATCACGAAGAGAGCCGAAAAAGAAAAGACGAACTGGGAGGGGTAGCGTTCAACGTTGAACATATTCATAAATTGAACGTGCGATGCTTCGGTAATTGTGTTTAATTCCATTTTGGATGCGACGTTTAGAAAAAAATCTTTAAAACAGGAAATTATAAATAAACAAAAATCTATACAGACTTACAGGGTGTCCCATAGATTCGTAAATAGTTCAAAAATTCATAAAAAATTGAAAGAATCTGTATATTTGAATGCAGCTTGCGAAAAATTTATTCTCACGAAGGAAGGGGGGAAATGTTGTTTTTCGTACAGAAAAAAATAGTTCAAACTTTTGATGATAGAGGGAGCTATATGAAAGTCATGAAGGAGCAGTTGTTCCTGAGTTTTCCTTCAATCTTTTCTGTGTCTGAAACGTTCGTCAAGCTTCAGCTGGGTATTCGTGGTTCAGGTGAAACAACTTCACCAATACAAGTATGCCTCGCTTTTCGCGATTTCGATATAAATCGATTTTGAAATGTTGATTTAAGAAATTGCGACTCGCAAAATTTGGTGTGTAATTTGATTTTTATCTTGAAAATTGGCTTGCAAATAAGAATATGACGTATTTAAAATGACAAAATCCATTTTATTTCTTGATGCAGATGAGACAAAAAATGAAAGATACACTCAAGCCCATCTCACTAGATCTCGCTAATGACTATCTTTCAGCAAAATCGACAATGCCATCAGAATTTTAATCACAGAAAACGATCCTAATGAATCTAGACTTGTTATATTTGCGAGGATGAGAATTCGCTAGCTTTGTTCCCAAAATTTTTATAAAGAGACGAAGAATATTGTATTTCAGCTGAATTTCGACTGCTTTCATTGAAAATTTATCAACCCAACGATACCAGACTCTTTAGGAAAGAAGACATCCACATTCACTAGAATCAATCAGAAGTAGTGAAGATAGATGTAAAAAGTCGATAATTAAATTTATTCATATAGCCTAAATTGATGAAATGTGTCTATAAGAACACCAACTTCTTTGTGAATGAAGTTTAAGCTGTCTAAGTCCTCAATACCTGTTTTCTCTAGCACATGGAATAGGTTCAAATCTTGTCGCGTAACTCTAAACTAGCTTGAAATTTAATAAGTGGTGTCACGATCCTGATATCAATTTTTCTAAAATATCTTTAAAAAAAGTTCTGTTTATTGCAAACAAAATGCAAAAAATTTAGTTTCAATCAGTTAATTTGTTCTTTCTAAATAAGTGATAAATTATAGCGTAAATGTATACAAGAAATTATAGTGTAAATGTATACAAGAAATTATAGTGTAAATGTATACAAGAAATTATAGTGTAAATGTATACAAGAAATTATAGTGTAAATGTATGCAATAAATTATAGTGTAAATGTATACAAGAAAAAACCCTTTGAATGCGTCTTTCCAGATTGTTTCTTAGTTTTCGTGTTTAAATTTGCACTATAATTCGTTGTTTCTTTTATTTTGGCACAACAAACTAACCGATTGACATGAA
Organism: Pholcus phalangioides; assembly: GCF_987345545.1. Taxonomy (NCBI): domain Eukaryota; kingdom Metazoa; phylum Arthropoda; class Arachnida; order Araneae; family Pholcidae; genus Pholcus; species Pholcus phalangioides. The sequence continues at coordinate 1,682,474 of NW_028301601.1, forward strand.
ATTTATTGCAATTGACTTGTAGTTGAATGAAATGTTATTTTGATGTTATTTTTTAAAAATAGACTTCAGGGGCCATGACACCCCTTAATGGGAAAGATGAATCTCAGTTTCAGACATACTTCCATTAGTGTAGTCCATAGTTTACTAACCTTTTTTGTCCCCTCGCCCTCTTCTTCAGAAATTTTTTTCTCCCAGCGCTCCGCAACGCAATCTAACCCACAGAATCCTATGCTATACGCGTAGCTTCTACCGCTCCCCCTGGAACAGTCCATCGCCCCCAGGGGGCGTTAACGCCCACGTTGGGAATCACTGGTCTAGTTAAATCCATGTGACAATGCATGAACACCTAGATTACCCGTATCTGACATTCTACCGCACATGTATAAATTAAATAATTACACTGAAAAGTGATACGTTGAACAAAAAATGATCTAATCCCTTGTGTTACGCTTAAATTCTCATTCCATACTTTAAAATCACTCGAACGCATATCACATGTTGCTTTTCTTCAGAAAGAGTGCCTGACAGGCAGGAAGAATATAACTCCGATACCATTATTCATGTTGAGACTTCTGACATGAAAATCTCTAAAAAACATCCTAATGCGAACAGAAAATGGCATAACAAGAAACGCAAAACGATATAAAAGTAAGCGAGAGTCATGATATGGTTATGTAAGAATAAATTCCGAAGCAGAAAAAGCCATAACACACCATTATACTGCTCTTTCTTTTCGGTTCGGATAAAGTCAGTGATGAAAGCAGATTAAATGGGGGGAAAAAAAACACATATGTACACCGAGCGGCAAAAAAAGAAAAGGAAACAAGGTTAGAGAAAGCAAAGAGATGCTAAAATTACATCCTAACCATTTCAAAGAAGTTTAAAAGCGTAGAGTTATCTCTCCACAATTTATCTTTAGCTTTTAAAGCCGACTTCTACAAACTAAATTTCGCTTATATTTCTCGGCACTTACGCTTTCAATAGCTCTTGGAACGCACTTGGAATTCCGAGCAGTTTCAGGCTTAACATGTGTGTATATATACTTATACATTGATAAAAAAAAAAAAAAAAAAACTTATATTTTTTGATGGTTTGTTTTCTTTACGTCTCGTTCCGTGTGGGCCTAAGCAATTTTTGTGTTCGTCTAGTTTGTAGGCCTCGGGGGCGTCCTTCTATTCCCCGAAAAAAAGAGAGAAAAGATATATAAAAGAAGCTAGAGAAAGCAATAATGTCTCGACGAGCGCGTATATGAACTTTTATTGTTGAACTTTTCCTCATTTGAAATGTTTCTTCACGTTCGTTTTCTTTTTTCCTCTCTCTTTCCATTCAATTTTCTTATTTCTTACGCGGAGCTTTCCTTTTGAAAATAAGAAAAATTCTTGAAGGAAAAAAAGGGGAACAATTTTAATTCACCCGGAAAAGTGAAATGGACCGTAATTTCTACTGGACGTCAGGAATTATGGAAGGAATTTTACGATATTCGCTTCCCCCTTTCTCTGCTGTATTTTTTAATTCCGGGAAGTCGCAATGACGTCCGTGGAGCGAGAATATTACGTTATTTCATTTTAACTTTTCTCTCTTTTGTTTCATTTTGTCCCAAAACTATTGGCGATAACAATAATGGAAAGAAAGGGCTCGATATTGTTGCGCAGTAAACTGTTATGGGTTTTTTTTCTGTCGGTGAGATACCTGCAATCATTTTTTTTTTCTCTATCATCCGCGAAATCGTGAATTTTCCATATAAATTGTTAAATATATCTATTAAAAGGGTGAGATATTTGCGATTGATGATTTTGTGATGAAACAATAACACGTTAAGCAATGGTTGATGGCAATTGTTTATCTAAGTTTAAGAAACAAACAAACATTGTTTATCTGAGCACACATTGCTTAAATAATTTCCTATGAAACCTGTTTGAAAAAAAAAAAGAATCTTTTTTCACCACCTAAACACTGTTCAAAAATGTATCCAAGCAAGAATTAAATTATTTTCTGAGCAATAAGAAATTAATAAAAGAAGCAACAACGCGTTTCCCGAACAGTGTTAATAAAACACATTTTCTGAATACTGAAAAAGGTACAATTCCTGAATAGTGTTACAAAAAAAATCATACATTTTCTGAACGGGAAAAAGGCACGTTTCCTAAGCAGAGATTAGGATACAGTTACGTTTCCTGAATACCCAGTGAATTTTTAATTCAATTATTTTATTCATTACATGTTTCTGAACAGTGAATAATATACGTTTTCTGAATAGTGTTTGAAAAAAATACACATATTTGTCCTGAACTAAAAAAAAACATTTTTCTGAAGTAAAAAAAAAAAACAAATTACTTGCATTGAAAAAAAAACACACTTACTTACAGTGTTTAAAAAAACACGTTAATGTTACTAACATTACAACGTTGTTTTCTAGTTTAATTCATTTTGTGGCGAAGGTAGTCTGACGTGCTTATCTGAGTATTGTTGAAAAAACATTGTTTTTATGAATATCGTTTGAAGAAAATTGTCTACCTGTTTGTGCTATCTCTGGGAGAAAAACTGGAAAAAATACATTCAGTCTAATGAAAAGTGGTAGCATATTATACATTTTTTATACATAAAAAATAAGATATCTTACGATTCATGTCAACGGTGACAGACGCCGTGACAGGGTTGGACACGTTGTTATTAGACGCCTGGCAAGTGTACACCGAGTGCAGGTCCGACCTGTACAGAGATGGTATCAGCAATTCATTCCTGACGATGTTGCTTTTCGGAAAGACTTGATACGTTTCGTCTAAGAGTATGGAATCCTTCCACCACGTTACCGAAGGAGGCGGCTTACCTGCGAAATAAATCGTACCGAAAACATTTACAGCACATTCATAAAACCATTACTTATCTTTTTCAGGAGTTGAAATACTAAATATAATGAGAGAAATGTGAAATGTGTCCAAACACACATACCTCCTTCGACATCGCATCGAAGATACAGACGAGATCCCTCGTTGTGAGGACCGGTGACCCTTTGAAGAAGAGTTCCTTTGGAGTTTTTGATCGCTGGTGTCTTTGGTGGGGCTACAAATAAAACACGTTACACAAATGAGTTATTCGCTTCGATTCTCAATTTCAATCACACATCTACAGTCGGCCCCGCTTAAACCATTTTTGATTGACGTTGCATTCGCGCAACGCTCTTTAGAGGAAAAAATGCAATTAATTTTCATGCAAAAACTTGTATGCAATTATCATTTTTGGGAATTAAAAGATCTAATGAGAGAGAGAGATAGGATAGATAGAGATAGATAGGAGAGAGAGATAGAGATGGATATAAGAGAGACAGAGATGGATACAAATACCAATTCAACGCCACAACAGGCAAAATGCCCAACGAGGTGGCTGAGAAAAAGATGCCCATAAAAATATGGATGTCTTATATTTCAAAAATACAGCAACCCAATTAAAAATACAATTAACACAAATTATAAATACAATTAACACAAATTATAAATACAATTAACACAAATTATAAATACAATTAACACAAATTATAAATACAATTAACACAAATTATAAATACAATTAACACAAATTATAAACAATATATACACATGATAAAATATTAATGAATGGGAAATTTACATTAATTGCACAGAAAAACACTCATAATTGATACCCAATTTTTTGAAATTCTCAAATATACAAATACAAATACAACACCACAACAGGCAAATTGCCCAACGAGGTGGCTGTCTTAAGAACCCCTTTTTTACCCTACCTACGAGCCCTACCTACTACTGCTACACCACACATGCACCCCGCCCACAACCCCCCGCGGAACCCCCAACGAATCGGTACATGCAGGAATGTGCGTGTACGTGTAGTGAAACCTGACGTGAAGTTTTTGTTTCTCTGTAATGCTTGTTATGTGTAGTGCTGCCATCTGCCACCAGTTTTTCAAACTATGAGTGAAGTGTTATGATTGAATGATTTTTCGTTGTAGGACTGTTGCTCTCTGTGGCGAGACTTTTTAACGGGGAGATCGGCTCGCATTTGCGCCTTGAAGTTGGGAACCACAGAAAACCAACTTCAGCCGACCACCACTGTGGGGTTCGAACCCGGATCCTCGCATCGCGAGTCCGTCACTATAAATCCATGTACCCAGTTGTGATATATATATAAAAAAAAGTGCAATTTCGTCAAGAATTGGAGGAGCGACTGAACAGATATCAACAGTTTCAGCAAACAATATCGGATTAAATGGGTTATTTGATTGGGGGGGGGGGCAATTCAATTGCCTTTTCCCACTGTTAGAATAAGTTTGTATACTGGTAATTTTTGCATATAACTCAGGTTTGTATATAGGAAGCTGATGCAGGATCAATATTAACACGAAGCTTCCAGAATAAATCAAATTCCAAAATAACGCGATAATAAATAACGAAATAATTCCCAACGCGATATCGTGAATTGCAATTGAATTTACTGGCTGAGAGAACCCGGATGAGGGATTTTCCAAAAATGTATATTTCGATTAATTTATATGATTTGATTTTTTTCACAAGTAAGCCCACAGCTTTATACGAATGAGCGATGAATTGTGTCTTGCTATATAAGGGAAATACCTGAACATCATACATTGATGTTTATACATCATGATGTCAAAATGAAAAAATTGAACGAAATAACTGCCCAGTATTTTTCCAGAAATTTGAGATAATGTCTAAACTCCAAAAAAACACAGAATTCTGACAATATAGTGTATATAACCATTCCTTTGAAGCAAAAAAAAAAATTTGGCATCAAAATCATGGCATCGTCGATTAAAGTTTTTTTTCAGCACGAGATCCTTGGTCGACATCGTCGAAATTAGATGTTCTCTTCCGTTTGCTTATCAAGCTTGAAGTTCTTCCGGCAATTTTCAGGATTTTTCTTAATGATTGTTGTCACCTGAGTTTGAGAAATTTCACTCTCTTTGGCAATTTCGAGATTTTTTGTTTATACAAATACAATACAAATACAACGCCACAACAGGCAAATTGCCCAACGAGGTGGCTGACTTAAGAACATCATGGATCCCCGAGCCCCTACCTACTACTGCTACACCACACCCCCCCCCCCCGCGGAACCCCCCAACGAATCGGTAAATGCGGGAATGTGCGTGTACGTGTAGTGCCACCTGACGTATAGTTTTTGATTCTGTGTAATGCTTGTTATGTGTAGTGCTGTCATCTGCCCCCAGTTTTACTAACTATGAGTGAAGTGTTATGATTGAATCATTTACCGTTGTAGGACTGTTGCTCTCTGTGGCGAGACTTTTTAACGGGGAGATCGGCTCGCATTTGCGCCTTGAAGTTGGGAACCACAGAAAACCAACTTCAGCCGACCATCACTGTGGGGTTCGAACCCGGATCCTCGCATCACGAGTCCGGCACTATAACCACTCGACCACCACAGCGGCAGTATCACAGATTATTGCATCTGTGATATCTTCAATTTATTGCACAAACTCAGAGAAGATCGTTTCTTCCCGCGTTTATTTTTCTAATTTCAAGGAATTGTATGGAGCCATGACGCTTTTGCAGGTCTCTCTAAAGATTTTCTAATGGGGTTTCTAATAGAAATAACTGAATAATTAGTCTGATCACATATTTCTTCGAGAGAAATACGGGAACTTGGGATTCCAAATACGAGAAAATACAGGACATCGTTGAAAATGACGCGAAAAACCAAACAAAGTTGCTAAATATTGTTGAAGTTACGGAAAAATCACAATGGCGGGAAATAATACATTACTGCGAATTGTAGTGGATTAAAATGTATTCCACGAAAAAAAACGTTCACCAAGACAAAAGTGGGAGATTAATATTCTCATGTCATATATAGTTGTAATTATGATGAAATAATTCATGAGTTGAAAAATAATGTCAATCTTTGACTTCAATATAGTAGCGGTTTCTCCAGTTTCTCCAGTTTCTCCATACATCCTGCTCGATGAAATGGGAGGGGAGATGGTAACCGGGTGATGATAAAACGTGACAATTCTGTTCCCCTTTCCTTAAATAATTGATTGCAAAATGTTCAATCGTTTCAATTTTTTAAAATTCTAAAACGGGCTTCTTTTTTGTATTTTAAGCTAAATATCCGGCACTTTTTTTTTTTATTTAGTCCTGTTCAATAAATATCATGAACTATTTCACTTATGCACTACAATACGTTTCGTAGATCCCTCGAGAAATCTAATAGGAAAAAGGAATTTGAATCTAGTCAACTAGAAGAAACTGATCAAGAACTGGAGGAAAGGGGTTTTTTTTCTTGCCATGCATTGCCTTCACTATAGGAAGAGCATTGCAAAAAGCAGCTCCACACGTACACGGATGACAGCGAATACTGCAGACCGATTACGGAGTACGGAAAATGTATGTCAACAAGGAAGGGAGGAGAAAAACCTTCTAGCCTCTCCTATACAGTCTTTCAGGCTGATAACAATAACTCACGGAGAAAAAATAAGTTTGGTTAAACCTTGGTTTAAAAATGCACAAAGAAAAAAAATTAGACAGAAAAAAATAACATTATCTGAATTCCCGATAACTATAAACAATTTTTTTCCCCACGTTAGATATCGGTCCGTTCTGCTCCTTGGAAGAGCGACAGCAATACCCGAATGATAACAATACCAGTGACCTTAACGAGCGGTGTCAACTGTATTAATCCCTTCGCGTACAAGCTGTTGGCGATAAATTTGAATGATCTGTTTTAGACGTACAGCACATTAAAAAAAAGGAAGAAAGAAAGAGAAAAAGCAATAACGGTGGGGAGGGACAGCATACACAATAGATAGTTAGATAAGAAAGTTACAGAGAGATAAGGGGCCAATAAAGTATTACGTAAGCAGATTTTCAGCCATTTTTGACCCCTCTCCCCCCTCCCCCCCTGTCAGCAAAAGTCAGCAAAACACTCATTTCATATCTTCAAAAAGGGGTGGTTGATGACGTAAGCAACCTTCAAACCCTCCCTCCCCTCTTGTCATCAAATTCAGCAAATCCGAAACCCTCCCCCCTCGAAGCTGACGTAATACTTGAATGACCCCTAAGCGATGTACAGTACGTTGCCTCTCCACCCTCACCAATGTACACTCTTTCACACTTCACGTATATGATAGTAGAAGGATTAGTTCAGAGAAAGACACATTATATGCGGGGAAGGAGGAAGGGGAATGCCGTGGAGAACGAGGAGGGGAAAACACATACTCTCAATTTCGTTTCATAGGGTTACAATAAACCTTCGCGATAAAGAAAAAAAGAGGTGGAAGAAACAGTCAGCCAGATTCCCCTGGCATTTGGACGCAATATAACGACCTTGATCGTGAAGGAGTTTAAAGGAGGAATTTTAACATTGTCCCGTCTGTAGGAGAAATTTTGGTTCCGGAAGATTTTACCCGAATAAACGAGGCATCCGTTTATCCGTCACCCGATTAAGCGGTGCCGACTGTATCTATAATTAGTTTTTCAAGTGTCTCGTGCAGGTAATATTCAGAGTTTTCGAAATTTTATGAATTCACGCTCCAAGAATGTAGATTGTTTATCATGCCACCTGACAGTCGAGTGGTTAAGGAAACTAGCTTCTCACCGGGCAGGTCTGGGTTCGATTCGCGGTTCGGGCATGGAGATGTCTACTAACCCTAACAAATTCCCTGGACAGATCATGCTGATCCCTTGGGAATACGTGAAGATCATATTATACGTTTATTTTACGAATAACATTTTATTTTTCATATGACATGATGTCGCTCTTCATTTGTTAATGCAAGATATAGAGAAAGCTGCATGTTGTGAAGATATTTGAAAAAAAATGTATATCTTGCAAGTGGAGAGCGACATCATATGTAGCCATCATATATATGTAGAGATCTAGTGCAGGCATCTACGACCCGGTGCTCCACGTAGGCCCCAGAGTGCTCGTTGCTCATGTCCGATTTCGTGCTCGCGACCACTTGATCAACTTCACAATCAAACACCTTGTACAAATTGCATTCAAGGACTGAAACCACCCTAATTCCATGCGTTCGTATGCCGAGCTTGCCGTCGGGGGGGGGGGGGGGGTGGTGATCTTCTGTTGATGATGGGTACAAGCAGTGCTCACGAGTAGGAAAAAAGGTTGTAGATCTCTGATCTAGTGGCTTGTCGTGCATGAGCTATTAGCTGATCGTCAGACTATCCGTTGCACGGTCCCGTTCGGCATATATACGCTCCAATGAAGGAAAAATCTCTTCTGTAGCTGCTCGTCCGGCAAACGCGGGGCCCGGGTTCGACTCTCGCTAGAGACAGCGATGAGTTTGTTTTCCCTTCCGTAAAAAAATCAACATCTCAAAAAATAAATATCTTCACAACATCCAGCTTTCTGTATATCTTTCATTTTGTTTTTTCAATGGGGGAAAAAAAAATTCTACAAAAGAGTGATAAAGTAATTTAATTTCAAAATATTCGTAGATTTGTTTTCATGATGAGTTGGAGAAACAAAATCAATTTCGGGAACGTGTTATTATCCGGAAAATCCTTCAACATAATTTACAGGCAAATGGTTTTCTGTGGTCTTTGTTGTCGGATGTTTAATCTCTTCTTGAAACTGATGAAATTGAATTCTTCGGAGATATTTCGATATAAATTCATGAGTTTGTGAATTGGTTCAGTCATTCTCCTCCCATTAGCAACTAATGATTCATTTCTTATGTACTTGAATACATGCTGAAAAGTTACCGACATTGTGTTAAAATGATTTATTTTACGAGGTTTGGAACAGGGTGTACTTGATTTATGAATACGGTTGCGACTATTTAGTGAAAATTTTACACTAGTGACGTGAAAAGAGCTCAGCATGAAACATGCTTATATTAATCTATGAAAAGAGCCGTATATCAACAGTAACTTCAATTTAACGTGTAAACTCAATATTTTTACGTTGATTTTTAAATTTGAAATACATTTTTAAAATAGTTTTTAAACTTAAATTTTTAATAACATTTTTTAATAACTTTTTTTAAATTTAATTTTTTAAATAATTTTTAAATTTAAATTTTAAATAATTTTTAAATTTAAATTTTAAATAATTTTTAAATTTAAATTTTAAATAATTTTTAAATTTAAATTTTAAATAATTTTTAAATTTAAATTTTAAATAATTTTTAAATTTAAATGTTTGATAATTTTTTAAATAATTTTCAAATTAAAATTTTTAATAAATTTTTTAAATAATTTTCAAATTAAAATTTTTAATAAATTTTAAATTTTTTTTTTAATTTAAATTTTAAATAATTTTTTATAAATTTTAAATAATTTTTAATAAATTTTTTAAAATAATTTTTTTAAAATAATTTTTAATAAATTTTTTTAAATAATTGTTAAATTTAAATTTTATATAATTTTTAAACTTAAATTTTATATAATTTCTAAATTAAAATTTTTAATAATTTTTTAAGTAATTTTCAAATTAAAATTTTTAATAAATTTTTAATAAATTTTTAAATTTTTTTTTTAAATTTAAATTTTTAATAAATTTTTAATTTTTTTTTTTAAATTTAAATTTTTAATAAATTTTTAATAAATTTTTAAATTTTTTTTTAAAATTTAAATTTTAAATAATTTTTAAATTTAAATGTTTGATAATTTTTTAAATATTTTTCAAATTAAAATTTTTAATAAATTTTTTAAAATAATTTTTAAATTTAAATTTTTAATAAATTGATCAGCACGTATTCCCAGAGATCGTTACGGTCTGTCCTGGGAATTTGTTAGTGTTAGTAGACATCCATGCCCGACTCTGGAACCCAGACCTGCACATTGAGAAGCTGGCTCATTAACCACTGGACTGCCAGGCGGCTCATCCATTATACAGGGTGTCCCGAAAGTGCAGCTATTATCTCACACCGCGTGCATTGTAGAGGTATAGTTTCAATTTAAAAAAATGCTCAAAATGTGTTCCGAAATCACCCTGTACCAGTTATGAGAGTGGTGCCCGAGTGACATGGTGGTAAGATGCTCGTCTACCATCGTGAAGGTTGTTGTCTGGGTACCGGGTTCGAACCCAAGAAAGGATATAGATAAGATACTTTCCGTAACGAACTCGAGGCGACCACCGATAGACAGCACCTTCACTTCCAGCCCATCTCACTAATGTCAGTAAATTGCAATATAGCGATATGGCCGGAGTCGGTGTTTGGTGAAGTAGTAGTTATGAGAGTGAAAAATACAGTGCGTAACAAAATGAAAAACAATCTAAATATTTATATGGTCCCCCCCCCCCCGTCCTCTTTCTAACTGTGAAGTTGTTTCCCTGTCTATCTTGAGACCAACAAAAAGAAAAATTCTACGTTTATAAGTGCAATTCTCTGAGATATTTGAATTTAAAAATCGGAAAAAAGCAGGGCAATTGCAGTATATATGATGAAGAGGAGCGTTGTCCGTTAGTTTTTGCTGTTCTTAAATTTTTTCCTCCAGATATTTGTATTAAAATATCTCAGTGAATATTGCAGTTAAAAACGTGGAATTTCCTTTCTGTGGTTCAGAAAAGACAGGGCGACAACTTTCTAATTATAGAAGTTGAGGACAGGGGGGGGGAGCGTATAAAAAAATTTAGATAATTTTACTTTTGACACACTGTATCTTCACTCCCAAAACTGGTACAGGGTAATTTTTTAAGTATTTTTGAGCATTTTCTAAATTTCAACCATACCTCTACTACAGGCGGTTGATGAGATAAATGCTGAATTAGCATTTACAGCACGCCCTGTACGCATAGGTTACGGTAAATGTGATATAAATCCGGTTATTATACATAATAACCAATATAATACCATAACCGGTTAATATGCATAATAACCGAGCATTTTATTAAGTTTGATAAATTTTCCTAAATTTATCACTTTTACTGGCAGCAATGCGTAGTACTCAAGCATCATTGGTAATCAAGGAAACAGTTATTTTCCGGATATTATGCTGAGGTGAGCTCGGAAAGAAAAGTCATCACGTCTCCGCCGGGACTCGAACCCAGGCCCTCTTGCATACCGGGCAAGCATGCTACCATCTACACCACTGGAGACACATGAATCTGCCTTCCTAATTTCACGCACTGTGTCGTGAGGCGCTGAAGTAGAGGCATTAGTAGCCTCTCTTAACTTCAGGAAATGGCCCCCGGGTGGGACGGTTTAGAGAGATTTAGATGGCTTTTTTCTCAGCCAGAGATATCAAGGAAACAGTTATTTTCCGGATATTATGCTGAGGTGAGCTCGGAAAGAAAAGTCATCACGTCTCCGCCGGGACTCGAACCCAGGCTGAGAAAAAAGCCATCTAAATCATTGGTAATGTTGATAAATTTGACTAAATTAATCGCTTTTACCGGCAACTATGCATAATAACCAAGCGTCGCATCCTTGGAAAACATCATAAATCGCACTGTATGATATGCTGCACATAATAACTCATACATGCAGTTTATCATTATATCGGGATCCGACTATAACGCCCATAACAGATATGGATGTCATGTATTAACTTGTTTATGTTAATATATATATATATATATATATCCATAACCTATAATTGTCCCTTACCAATCGATACTACCTTTCTTTCAAACCGAGCTCAACCCAGGTCTATCACAAACTATGGGCGATTTACTACCTAGTGAGTTGTGCCGGAAGTGTAACGGTGTGTTTACTTAACAGTCTAAGTGCGCATGTAGTGTTGTGTTTGATTTTTCAGTGCTGCCATCTATACTTCTGAAGTGAAGTGAGCGATGTGTTTTGATTGAATTACATTTGTACTGTTTGCAGGTCTGTTGCTCTCTGTGGCGAGACTTTTTGAAGGTGAGATCGACTCGCATTGAAGTTGGGAACCACAGAAAAACAACTTCAGCTGACCACCACTGTGGCGACGGGGTTTGAACCCGGGACCCACTATGACCACTCAACCACCACAACGGATAACAATTGATGTTGGTGTCCCCTCGTAAAAGTAGTCGATTGACGGCGAATAAATAATTTATAGTTCATCCTATTCATCCCATTGAAAATGTTTGGAACACTTCGATCCTATCTCCCCGACACATCGCATTCATCTAATGCAAACATATTCATTTGATCATTTTCTGCACACGAGGCATAATTAGACCGGGAGCTACAATTTATTGCCGAATCCGAACGGTAGGCTTGTTTTTTATACTTGTCGAGGGATTGGTGCGTTAACCCCTTGATGGGTGACTCCCTGCAGTGGCAATTTTTTCTGTGGTCATGTCGTCGTTTCTGTTGTACCCGTGTGTCAGGAAAGTTTTCTGACAAGAACGAACCGGGTATCGAACTCGCGACACCTCTAAACATCCTTTGGTACTTTAGGCGAGTATCTTATCGACCTGGGCTCCACGCCCGTGTGCCAATAAGGACACGTGTAGCTCTTCTCTGCACCCCTTGAACCAATGTCCCTCTGTAGGTATGGTCCCCAAAACTTTACAGCATACTCCAGTCCAGGACGAACTAAGCCTCGAAAAAGCGGAAGAATGACTTTAGGAGAACACGAAGAGACGTTTTTGAAAATGAGACCAAGCATTCTATTCGATTTTTTGACCACCGCTGTACAATGTTCAGAAAACCTAAGCCGCTCGTCAATGAGAATTCCCAAATCGGTGACCCTAGTTGCATACACTAGGGTGTTATACATAATCACAAAAGCGATAAAAAAATTTCAGGTATTTACCAAATTTACCAACAACGTTTAGGTATTATGCAAAATCTCCGGTAAAAAAGTGATGAATTTATCAAAGTTACCAAGACGATTGGCAAGTATGTGTAATAGCCGGTGATTATGTATAAAAACCGATTTTCATCACATTTACCTTAACATACAAATTTCTCACCTGATTTGAATCTGAGAATATTTGACTTTTAAGTAAATTTTTGAATCAAAATTTGCGATTCCTTTAGAATTCTAGACAAATGTAGCAAATTTTCGGTATCTTGACCAACATTATGGGACATGTCACATTCTTCAACGATGCCCTGAGCTATGAAACACTACTGTTGATGTTTTCGAAGTCTTGACCAATATGTGTGGAATAATATGCAAAATTATAAAGCGTTGCGTGTCAGCACTCTTGCACAGAGGAACCTCTCGATAGCGGACACTCATGGGACCTGAATTTGTATTTGCCATCGGGAGAGTTCGTTGATGTGTAGCGAAACACCGGGTGGTCCAAAAGTCGGTGAACATTTAAAAGTTAAATAATTCACGGAATAATTAACATATAGGGACAGTAATTGACACACACGCTGGAAACGACATAGGATTTTTTTGAAAACATTGAAAAATGACCAACAGATGGTGCTAAATCTGATTACAAAAGCGAGAATTGGCATCTGCAAGCAAAGATAAAATAATACAATAATCCAAGGTAGATATAAAATCTGTCGAGCGCCCTCTATTGGCCAGTTTTTAAACAATTATTTAAAGGAAATGGATAAAGAAATGTCACCTGGTCTCCACCGGGACTCGAACCTAGGTCCTCTTGCAAACCAGACAAGCATGTTACCATCTACACCACTGGAGACATAACTCGGATGATTTTTCCGAGTTCACCTCTGTGTGTGCATAGTATTCAGAAAATATTTATTTCCATATCTTGGTCTGAAAAAAAGCTCTCTCTCTCTCTCTCTCTCTCTACTGTCCCACCTGGGACCATTTGTTGAAGGCTCGGTCGTGTCCGTCAGTGGTGTAGATGGTAGCACGCGTGCCCTGTTTGCAAGAGGTCCTGGGTTCAAGCCCCAGTGCAGACCAAATGAGTTTTCCTTCAGAGTTCACCTCGGCATACTACCCAGAAAATATCTGTTTCCTTGGACTGAGGGGAAAAACCATCTATGTCTCTATCATTTAAAGGTTCCAAAAAAACCAACATGTATGTGCCAAATTTTTATTCCTGCACATTATTTCGTGAATTATTGAACTTTTAAATTTTAACTGACTTTTGGCGCACCCCGTACATTGGTGCACTGGCATTAAAAGTCGCCATTAACGAAGAGTGTCCGTTTATTGGAGGTCCTGCGGTATTTTGCATGAAGTTGTGAGAATGTCTTTTGACACGTTTCAAAGACTTCATAATATCGACAACAAGTTCAGAATGTTTCGTTGAGGTCAAACTTATCGTAACAAACGTAATAAGTTTGGAGAGACTTACTTATGATTTCTAGGATGACTACGACGTTCCTCGACCTGGCGATTTTGAAATCGACTCGACACTTGTACTCGCCCTCGTCCTCTGTGCGAAGTTTCTGCAGCCGCAGGTACGACGGGCTCTCGTTGGTCAACAGGTGAACCCGGTCGGAGACCTCCGGTGCGGAAGCGTGTTTTGCCAGGTGAAGGCCCCTCCTCCGCGAGTCCAGACTGTACAAGGGCGTCGTGCTCTCGTCCTTGTACCACAGTATGAGCGCCACTTCATCGTCCGTCGAAGGGGGTCGAATATCACATGGTAGCTTCACGGACTCGCCCTCTACGCCCATCACTGTGTCTGTCCGCTCTGTCAAAGAAATGGTGAAATTGTCAATCGTGTGCACTTGACAATAATTTGCTTCAGAATTTGTTAATAGAGAAAAAAGAATGGATTTAAATCATGCAAAAACAAAACAAAAACCACAACTATAATCAGTTGGAAATATTATACGTCAACCGGCAAGACACACTACTATATACCTTAATGAGAAAATTGGTCTAAAGGCTTATGCATCGTTTTATGAGAGATGGCCAAACACAATAACATGCACGTGCTAAAAATATAAGAAAAACAGCACACAAAAATGCATTTATACGTTTGATTATCGTTCTCTATCTATAAATTTTTTCCACAATCTGCATTTGCTATTTCATGCTGCAAATAAATGAACAACTGCATTTGCTATTTTATGCTGCAAATAAATGAACAACTGCATTTGCAAATTAATTCTGCAAACAAATGCATTTTCACATTTTTAAAATAAGCTATACCTGCTCATCACTATATTACTCGTATTACAAATCGAAGAATCTGAACATTTTTCAATGAACAACCTGTTTTCGCATATTTATTCTGTAAACAATTTGAATTTGCTCATTTTCCCCGCAAACAATCTACATTTGCATACTTTTCCAAATAACCTGCGTTTGCATTTTTTTCGCAGAACTTGCATTACATATTTTTTCAAACAACATGCATTTGCATATTTTTTTTTTCAAACAACCACTATTTGCAAATTGTTTTTTTCAAACAACCACTATTTGCAAATTTGTTAGCAATCTGTTTTTGCACATTTATTATATTAACAATTTGCATATTTTCCCAGCAAAAAACCTGCATCTGCCCATTTTTTGTCCAAACAACCTGCATTTGCAAATTATCCTGCATCGGCAATTAATCCAAACACTATACATCCTTTGCAACTGAACACGGCCTGGTCTATTACCACAGACGCAATTTATTATCTGTATATTACCCTTCGAATGTGACATTTGAAATTCCACCAGACCATAGCTCCGAAACTAATTTTGCTCCATAATGCAAAGTGGATGAAGCTGAACTTATCATCACAATTCAAAGCTGTTGCACGCTACAGTGTAAGGAAGATTCAGAATTTGATGTGAAGGATAACAATACCGTATCCTGCTCACGAAAAAAAAGTGATATGAGTATGTGGGATGCACTACATATGGCTGTTGAAAAGGCGGACGAAAAATCTGGGGTTGCAAATTGAATTTAGACTTCCACGATCTAACGACATCCGAAGAATCTTCACGAAGTCGCAATCACTCTATCCCAGCGTTTCACGACCCATGGCTCGCAACGATGGCACAGGCAGTCTGCAGGGAGAGTTGATATTTTAATTCTAAATGAATAAAAAGTTATATTTAATAGTTTATGTAAGTAATATCCTAAAATTCGTACTTCGGGTAATTGCAGCATATTTCATCAGAAAAATTTCCAGAATATAGCCAGTTCCCAGTATTACAGTGATTACTTCAGTGGCCAAAAAATGCAATTTCGAACGAATTTTCCAAAATTGTTGAATTGCGAGAACATAAAGAGCTTTTACCAATTGCCGTACAATTTATTGTCCGAAAAAAAGTCATTCACCTTGGCCAGGTGACCATATTTCATTAAGAGAAATACAGAAAATTGGAATATTAAAAGGCAAAATGCGGGACATCGCTAATTTTTGTTCAGAATTGTCATAAATGGGCAAAATCACCAAATGCTGATAAAATCGCTGAAAAAAAAATCAATATGTGAGAAATAAGGGTCTTTTGGAATTGAAATATAGTTAACGGCAAAAAAAAAAATGCTGAACATGAAAAATATATGCGATGAGTGTTTTTAAATTATAACCATAACTATCACTATCTTAATATAATTTATAATTATGAAAACTTTCATTACGAACGATTTTAGTGAAAATAAATGAAAGATAATTTAACTAAGCTTCGCTTAAAAGACGGGACAGTTCCATGAAGAATGTCGGAAAGTCCAAAATATATGTGAAAATACAAGAATGTCCCGTAAAATACTAGACATGTCGTCACACTAATCGTGCTATAAACTAGTGTTCCGTCGAATTGCTTCGGAGATTCTACTGGTCCTGGGATGTAGAAAGGTTGAGAAACGCTGCTCTCTACCCGTACCAGTACGCATGCGTCAAAATCCACCGAAGCTTCAGACATCCTGGAATTTCTGCATATTATTTGAATCAGTAAGAGTATAGAAAATTAATCATTTGCTCAGTAATTGTATTCTCGCGTCTAGATTACATCCAAATGAATTTGAATATGGAAGAAAAAAGGCAAAAATATTCATAGTTTAGGGGAAAAAATGCAAAATGAAAATAACTCGGAGTGGTGTTCAAATTAATTATCTCAAATTCAGAGACAGACGTAGGACGTTTTTCAAAGAACCAACTGAATATCGATCGCTTTCTTGGGAAATGTTTTCAGAATAAACTCAGAATTAATTAACGACACTTTTGCAATTGCTGCTTAATTTTTACTTTTGGTCTTTACTCGTCTGGAAAGAAGTTCAGAAAATAAAATAAAATTCGGACTTTTGTCTCTAATCAGACATCGGACAGACAAATAAAGTAAAAAGAAACGTAAAAATAAAAGAGCACATGAAATATACAGTTCGAGAAAACTCAGAAATAATAACGCCATCTTTTTAATTAATAGTTAATTCGTCCAAACAAATGAATTTTCCGTTTACGTATCGGAGAAAAAATGAATTTCTTAAAATTAATTGCTCGCAGTTATATGCGGAATTCGGTTCCCGGATGAATAACACGGGGAAATGAATGAAAACAAATATTATTACTTCGGAGAAATGACGTTAGTTTTGTTTTTAGAATAAAGATAAAATTTTGATAATTGACAAGAATAAATGTGTGTGTGAGAGAAACACACGCTCATGCACTAACTTCCCTTGAAGATGTTGGATAAAAAAAGTGAAATATATCTCAAATTTAATTTGAAATATATTTCTTTCGTTGTTCTAGTCATTGGAGAGTTACATGGTCATAAAATTATGAATATTTTAGTCGGTAACATATGGCCTCGTTTCTGTAACGAAATATTGAGAATATTGTTTTCTGACCGAGACGAGTAAGTTTTTGGATTACTAACAAAAATATATTTCGATTAGCTTACGTGAATGAGAATGATGGAACATTATGTGGCTTAGGATGCAAAAAAATAAGATTTTAGATAATTTCGTGTGCGTCATCTGGTAGCTATTTAGTTTCGAAATTCACTAAACACCGAAGTTTAATGAACACTAAACTTTCCAAGTTCACTAAAAACAGTTTTTTCTAAAAAAAACTCCCGATGAAAACTAATTGGCAACATGAACCGAAATTCTGTGTCTGTGTGATAGTTATAAAAGGATTTTTCCAATGCTATGATTTTGGTCCGTTCCGTATTTAAAGAGTTATAAAACTTACGAATGATAACATACATTATCTGTGAATTTAATAAGAAACGGAGCAAAATCGTAGCGTTGGAAAAACTCATTTATAACTATCAGGATTTCGGTTCATGTGGCCAATTAGTTTTCATCGGAAGGTTTTTTTGGCATTTTGGATATATTGTAGATAATTTGAACCCAAATCATTTTTCCTGTAAGTTATCGTTATCAATCTGCACGACTGTAAGAGGTCAAAGGCTTTCTAAATTTGGTCAACAATTTCTGTAATCATTTCTCAATATCCAAAATGGGCCTTAATAGCCGCTACGATCCATGTACCTGTAGCTAATATTTTGAATTTTTTTTCATTAGTGAAGACATGCGTTCCGTACAAAAGTTCTGTTCATGGTCAGTTTCTTTCTTCTGACCACATTCGCAGTTCCTCGACCGGAAGACTTTTACAAGGCAATCTATGGAACGTACCTTAATATATATATGTTACATTAAAAAACGTACATCGTGAACCATGATACATTAGACAGTTTCATTCTAACTCCTGGCAAATTCTGAATAAAAAACAAGGATTTTGGTTTGAATTTAATGACAAATATTTTTTTAAAATTTTTAATTTTTGACAAATAATTATATTCTATGACAAATAAAACAAGGCTTTTGTTTTACTCATGAAGCTATTTTAGGAGCAACTTTTTCTCACCAACGTTCGACATTTTGCCTATTGTGGCCTTGTATTTGTATTTGTGTAGAATGATTGAAAAAATTTATGATTTACCATTTCAAAACCGGTTAGAATATTTGAAACTTCATCGGAAAAAAGTTGTACCGCTCAACCAAACGGAACATATGGTCATCGCATTTACAACTTAGATTTTTTTTTAAGGTACAGTTATAGGTCATTGTTATCAGGAACCTCGAATCTCAATGTGATCACATTAAGCGGCGTGCACTGCATACAGAAATTATTTTCTGATGTTCAGTGGATATTATTGAGAAAAAAAAATAAATGCGGAATTAAAAGGTGAAGTAATATTGTAAACTTTGGTATACGGCAAAGCGTTGAGATTGCGGGAGGCCTTAGGCATTCTCTAATGAATATTCATGCGACATATACGAAGCTGCGCGTTCTCGCAGACAGTTCATTATTTCCAATAGTACTTTGTTTTAGTCTGTATACATCCCAGAGGCTTATTTACCGGAACTTACGATACTTAAAATTTATTGATTAAAAGATGAAATTTTTCATGATGTTCATGAAAATATGATGATGATATTCATGTGTAATTTCGTTATGACATAATTTGAGAACAGCGATTTTGTGTGTGTGTGTGACCTCACAGAATCCATTCAAAGGATGTTGTCCACGATCTAACAAACATTCTTGGAAGAAAAGAGCTGTCTATTTACGCTTGAGTTAAAAGATTAATATTATTTTTATTAAACGCGTAATTGTTAAAAACAGTCCATAATTAAGAAAACACAGTTCTTGAATTTCAGATAGTTTATTCTAAAAATTGCTAATAAAATATATAAATTCTTAATTTTAATATAAATTCTTAATTTTAATATAAATTCTTAATTTTAATATAAATTCTTAATTTCAATATAAATTCCTAATTTTAATATAAATTCTTAATTTTAATATAAATTCTTAATTTTAATATAAATCCCCATTCATTTAATTAATATTTCATTCATTTAATTAATATTTCATTCATTTAATTAATATTTCATTCATTTAATTAATATTCAAATATTGTTTCTTAATTTCATATAAATCTCCATTCATTTAATTATCTTATTTCAGTTTGAAAACTTTATTTGAATTGTAATACATTTGAAATTTCATTCCGGTTTTGCCAATAGCAAAAAATTCAAAATAAATTTGATAAAAATATTTTGAAGAAAGAAGCATAATATCCAGAAAATAAAATGTTTCCTTGCCATACTATGGTGTTTATAGTTATAATATAGAATCTTACAGTTTTTTTGTAACTATTTTTTCATAGATTCTGAAAAATTCTCTAATTAATTCTAATTCTCTAACTAATTAGTGATTAGTTTAATTAATTATGATTAATTCAAAACCGAAATCACTTTGGATGATTATGACATTACTTGTGTTTTGGGAAATCATTAATCACTTGTTTTAGGAAATCTGTAATTATTCCCTTTGTTAATTCTGAAATTATTTATTTTTGCGATTGCGTAATTATTCCCTTCTCAATATACCTAGAAATCATATCTTTCAATAATTATATGATTATTTACTTTTTATTGTGAAATAATTTCTATCACAAATTACGAAATTATTTCTCTCATTCACTTATAAGTTGTTTTTTTTCACTAATAATAAAATAATTTTTTCAAAAATCCAAATAATATTTCTTTCATCAATTCCAATTTTTAATAATAATACGTATTTATTATTATTTTAATATATAATATATATATATATAATTAATAATAGTAATATTAATATTTTAATACTTTTTATTATTATCAAAATAATATTTCTTTCACCAATTTTATTAATTTCAAAAATATTTCCTTTGTTAATTCCAAATTATTTCTTTCATCAACTCTAGAATTAATCGCTTTTCAATGTTTCCCACCATTTCCCAAACAATGATCCACGAGCCACGACAAAAAAGCTCCAAGGACAAGTAAAATCTTAAAATTCATAAAAAATTTCAAAAACGATATTTTTTCAATTTCTATATAAATCTCTATTCCAAATTTTATTTCAGTTTTCCCGATAATAATAAATTTGATTGAATTACCTTTCGACAACATAAACAGGTCTTGGAGTTTTATCCATCCTACGTGTGAAGTTATAAAGTGCGTTTGGGTTCCGTGAAGCGTTCTATATTCCTAATACAGATCTCAACTCATAGAAGGAGCAAAAAAATACCCGAGTTCTGTGTGAAATACCAGATATATATAAAATGATTTTTCGCACTTTATACTTCGTTTTTCTTATTCCTCAACAATTGCTTTTAGACTCTTCTCGTTTGTAAAAAAAGGGGATGTAAAGAAGGGGAAAAAAAAGTCCCTATAGGGACAGACTCTGTATTTACTTTGCTTACTTAGTACTTACTTCCTTCACCTCAAGGGATTCTAGATCCTTGCTTTAGTTCTGGAAAAGTTTGCTAAGTAGAGGTTGTTCACAAACGAAGGTCGCGCTAAGTTCTTGTTTTTCTTTCTATCTCTATCTCAAAAAAAAGGGAGAGCAAAAGTTGAGAATAAAAAAAAGAGTAAAGAGAGATCCTATTTTTGTTCCGTTTTCCAGGAGATCGAAAATCGAAATTTTCCAGATGCTCCCTCCTTTTTGCTTTACAAAAAAACTCACTGAAAGAAATGCCCACAATTTTCTTTTCTTATATTCCGAGCGATAAATTTGTTATTTTGTCTGTCGCCAAATGTATTCGTTCCTTAAGAGTGAAAAGTCATTCCTAGAATTTTTTTTTTTTCATTTATTTTTTCTCTTACCTGAATGATGATGAGATGTCAGAAACTTTCGGTTTTTTTTTGGAAAATTATTATAAATATCTATAAAATATTTTTTCTTTTATTAAGGAAAAAATTCCCATTAATAGTGGTTGGAAAAGAAATTTCATGAAAGGTCGCTTGATCGAGCGGTCGCTTTACGTATAAATTGAATTATCATTACACGAGTGGGTTATTACTGTTTGAAATATTATGAAGTTTATAGGCCGAGCAGTTTCTACTTGATGTGTGGTTAAGGCTGACATATCCGGATATAACGATTTTTACAATATATAGAAAACTGCTATATACAGAGAATTTTTTTTTTGAAAGGAAAATTCATCCGTGCCTTTACTGGGACTCAAATCCACTCCATCTCGCATAACGGACGAG
This sequence comes from Pholcus phalangioides, assembly GCF_987345545.1. Taxonomy (NCBI): domain Eukaryota; kingdom Metazoa; phylum Arthropoda; class Arachnida; order Araneae; family Pholcidae; genus Pholcus; species Pholcus phalangioides. The sequence continues at coordinate 1,704,311 of NW_028301601.1, forward strand.
TGAGCTTCCACTACGATATAGAAGCAGAGAGAATATTTCATCCTTGGAGCGAGTATGTGAACGGCATCGTGCGATGGACAGCGACAGCAATCAGCTAACGGCTCGCAAAAGACATCAAGGCCACCAAATGCCGACATATATGAAGAGAAAGATGTCGCGTCACCTCTACTCTTGTGTATACAAGACATAGGTCTGGGGAATACTGACTATAAGTATAGATGCTGATTCCCCCCCCCCCCCCCCCAGAATCATCAGCAGCATCTCTATATATAGTTAGTTATCTGTACATTTCGTATGAAAAAGTGGAGAGAGGACATCTTTATCTGCATATAAGCAAAAAAAAAAAAAAAATCGGATCGATCGTGGTAAGCCAGGTCTCCAGTCAAAAAAAAGTGTCTCATTACAAAAGTCTCACGAGAGACAAAAACCACATGAAATGCCAAAAAACTATACAGACATTATTATAACTCTCTCTTAACAACGTATCAACTACCAGAGCTGAAATGCGCCGCTGCGGAATTTGTAAAGAATGGGTGTGTCACGTGTGTACATATGCATGGGCTTAAAGTATTTATGCTGTCAGAATTATGCTTGTTTCGTGTTATACTGGTGCCGCCATCTACTTTCCATACTTTGAAGTGAAAATAGCAAAAGCCCGAGCTTTAGATTTGTGTACTGTTTCTTGGCCAAAAATTACTGGAGAAACCGTTGACCCTAGACGATGTACCTCCACGTCTAGGATTCTCAAATTATAGTTTCTCAAAATTTTCAATAGGATTCTCTGCTGAATGTAGAACCAAAAGTTGATTACTTGTGAACTTGATAATTTTTTATAAAATTATATTTTAAATTAAGTGGATTGGTAAAATATGTTTTTCCTCCTTCATTTGAAAGACATATTCAATAATAAATAGGTATGAGTATTTCTAGGAAAGATATCGCAATGTGCAGGGGCGTAGCCAGAAATTTCGTTCGGGTTGACCACTTTTATTTCGGGGGCGACCAAAGTGATAGAACAATAGATTTGGCCATCTTTTCCCCTTTTTTCGGTCATTTCCTCACTTTTCGGGGGAGGGGCAGACCCCCAAGGCCCCCCTCCCCGCTACGCACTTGGCAATATTTATTTTGTAGTAAAAATAATGATTTTAATCAAACATAACTGTGATGATTGTGTGTGTGAGGAAACATTTTCTTTCAAGTACGTATTACGATAACATTAACTGTTAATTTTTTTTCACTAAATATGAAATCTGATGAACGTCAGAAAAAAGTCAAAGGATTTGCTTACGTGTAACGCCCTCTATTGACAAAACTTTAAACTATTATTTTTTCTTGCAACAACAAAAAACGTTCCTTCGAGAATAGAATGTTCATTAGAATAACTTTTTGGCAAATCGCATTCAAATATACAAAGTCCTTCAACTTTTGTTAATTTTTTAACTACACTGCTCAAAACAAGTAGGGGAGCAATCAAAAAAGTGAAGAAAACCGTGCGAGACAACCACGTATTGGCATACAATGGATAGTAGACGCGTATCAATGCGCAATACAGAAAAAAGACGTAAAAAAATTTGGAATTAAGCTTTAATTCTTTGAAAATATGGAAAAAACATGAAAACGTGATTTAGGGCAACAATTTGGTTACATGTAAACGATAAAAAAAAAAGTACTGTTTAGACATGATGCATGAGTTTCAATAGGGCGTGTGGTCTCCTCGAACAGCTAAGACTGCTGCACACCTGTTTGCCATGGATGCGATGAGGTTATCGATCAGACTTTGGGGAATACTGTTCCACTCCTCAAGAAGTGCAATCTGCAAGTCTCGGACAGGCGGCCTTGGTCGCGCAGCAATGCGTCGTCCGAGCATGTCCCAAACATGCTCGATTGGATTCAGGTCAATTCCATACGCTGTATTCCATTCCATACGCTGTATTGTTTCAGCTTCAAGCATGTTCTCCACCAGACGAGCTTTATGCGGTCGGGCATTATCATCCTGGAAAACAAAGAAATCTACAATGGCTCCAGCGTAAGGGATGACATGAGGTCGCAGTATCTCGTCTGCATACCTTCGGGCCGTCAAAGTGCCATTCCGAATGATATGCAGGTCCGTACGTCCGCCTATGCTGATTCCACCCCATACCATCCAACCAGCTCGTCTGTATTGTGACCTTTCACGAACGAATGCGGGGTTATTTCGAGTGCCCCTGTCCCTCCATACCGGAACACGTCGGGTGTCACACTCCAGACTGAATCGGGACTCGTCTGTAAACAGCACTTGGCTCCAATCATGTTGCTCCCAATCTCGATGTTCAGCAGCCCATCTTCTTCGGGCCGCACGGTGACGTGGGGTCAACGGAATGCAGACCATTGGCCTACGTGCATAGAGCCCTCCCTCATGAAGTCGATTACGTACTGTTTGGCTGGACACCCTTCGTCCTGTTGCCAAGAGCAACCGTCTTTGCAGCTGCGTAGCATTCTCTGTTCTGTTTCGACGGGCTGTTAACCGTATATACCGGTCATCAGTTGCTGTAGTGGCGCGTGGCCGACCTTGTCCTGGTCGACGTCTAACATTTCCTGCTTCTTGGAATCGATTCCACAGCCTTGCAAGAACACTTCTGGCGACTCCAACAGCGTCCGCGACACTACGTTGTGTTTGCCCGGATTCCAGTCTGCCTATAACACGCCATGCCATGGATTCCGGTAAATCACGTTGTTGAGACATCTTCAAGTCACCTTGTCTCAAAAAAAAAATACTGCGCAATCGAATTTCACAGTTACGGCAGTAAAACAGACGTTTCTGCAACATCCCGATTTCTGCCCTTATCTCCTTTTTCTGGTTTTTGACGTCATGAACTTTGATTTGCATATGAAGTTTTCTTCTTCCGTTTCCTGCTAGGCTTTAAATTATGGATGATTCATTTTATGTTACTTATCGGTATACATCTTTGCGTAATTTTGTTAAAACCATGTGCTCCCCTAACTGTTTTGAGCAGTGTATTTACGAATTTATGGGGCTGCCGGTATTTTGTTTTCCAAGTTGAAACGGAATAGGGCTCTCTTGAGGTCAGTGATCTGTAAAGTTTAATGGGTCACTGTGGCAACTCGAATCATTATCAATTACATCACCAATAGTCATTTAATGAAATGAAATTTTGCATATAACGAATTACTAATTCAATCAATGATGAAGAGGATAAGTTCACTGTGCGCGGTATTTCGAATCAACGACCTATGGCTAAAGTCATAATATTTCAGCTATATCTACTTACGACAGCAGTAGGTATCGGTCACTCAATATTTCTAAACTTTTCAACTCTTTCTTACACCCTCGTAATCTCGGATTAACATCGAATCCTAAATTTTAATTTTTTAACACTTTTCTTTTCGCTCGTAACAAAAGAATTTGACAAAACTCTCTAACGCTCCCACGGTCTCACGGAAAGCCTTCAATAGTTACTCTATTCTCCTCTACCAATAATGATATCCATAATTACGGAAACCTTACAAGATTTACTCGTTCATCCGCCTCATATATTTACAATTAAAAAAAACGAATTATATATAGACGACCTCATCAATCCGGATTCTCAGAAAAATTCAAGAGGAAATCTTTTCTTAAGAACGAGATTAACCAAACATTGAGTAAAAGAAGAGATTTTTTTTCTTTTAAGCTTACTTCAGGGACTTATCTGTTGTGGAAAAGCAATCGGTCGGCCAAACAGCTTATGGCAGGAAAGAAAGAAAAACGAATTTTGCTAAAAAAATTTCTTTAACCGTCTGCAAAAGAAAGTCTTTTCTTTCAAACTTTCCAAAACCAAACGATACTTCAATGTTCTTTTTCGGTTTAAAAATAGGATGTTTATTTAGAACAAGGCCTTTATTCTTGGCATTTTTTAAGGCTCTTCCTCACACGGTCTAAGATCAAACAAGAAACTACCAGATAGCAAAGAAATGGTGAGTAGTATAGGTCGGTATCCCTCCTTTAAGCTACGATATCCTTCTTTTCTCTTCCGATTTTTATTGTAAGTCATTGCGGCTAAAAAAGGAAAACGAGTATAAAATCTCTAACACTATCATCCATCTCGTCTCTCTCGCAAATTGTTTTTATTTTGCCTTTTCCTTTGTTGTAGAAGAAAATCGTAAGAAAAAACCCCATCTGTGTAGTGGGTTTTCTTTTATCAAGGTTTACACAATTTCTCAGAGGAATAATTTACTATCGTTATTATTTTTCGATCAAGTGAACTAAAGGTACAGAAATATTTGTAAGCATTGAAGAATAAGGGGCTTTCATGGCTGTTGTTGTTATGGTTGTTCTGGGATGAAGAGCTGTGGACTAGTTGAATTTGTATTTATATAGAAGTTTCGTCCAAATCTGCTACAGAAATATGTAGCAATCACGGGTGAACATGCAGAAGTATTTTTCCCACATCCACAGCAAAAATCTGTAGAAACGTCTGTAGTTGTCGTGCGAATTTACAGACGTCTCATCAGCATCTGTGGCAAAAATTGTTAATGGTGATGTTGGAATTTATACACTTTCCATTCATATCTCATCATAAATCTTTAGTGGTAACGTGTGAATTTAAAGACGTTTTGTAGTAGAAATCGCCAATGATGACTTGCTAATTTACAAATATTTCTTGCACAATCACAACAGTAATCTGCAATGGTGGCGTGTGAATTTTCAGACGTTTCGTCTTACGGTCACCTAATATATCTACACTTCGACCTCTTCTTCTACCCTCTACTTCCTGACTAAAATCAAGTACATAATAAATTTGAATTTTTATACACATTTGTTTGTCTCTCAATAAAGTAAGAATTTTATAAACTTCCCAAACACTTCCATGACCACGAAAATAGCTTTTATCTCTACTATACGTAGTTATTGTACTCTCTAACACCAATGATGATGATATCCCTATATATATAAAATTACCGAAACCTTACAAGGTTCACTCGTTCACCCGTCTCGTATATTTAGAATAAAAAAGGAATTACATACAAAACGACCTCATCGATTCGGATTCTCGGAAAAATTTAGGAGGAAATCCTTTTTTAAGGACGGGATTAACCAAACATTGAGTAAAAGAACTGCTTTCTTTTTCTTTTAAACTTACCTCAGGGACTTATCTGTTGTGGAAAAGCAATCGGTTGGCCAAACAGCTTATGGCAAGAAAGAAAAAGAATTTTGTTAAAATTTTTTTCTTCAACCATCTACAAAAGAATAAGAAAACCTTTTCCTTCAAACTTCTCTTCTTTTCAGAACCAAATGATACTTCAATGTCCTATTTTTGGTTTAAAAATCGAATATTTTTTATAGAACAAGGCCTCTATTCTTGATATTTTTTTAAGGCTCTTCCTCACACGGTCTAAGATCAAACAAGAAACCACCAGATAGCAAAGAAATGGTGAGTAGTATAGGTCGGTATCCCTTTCTTAAGGTACGATATCCTTCTTTTCTCTTCCGATTTTTATTGTAAGTCATTGCGGCTGAGAAAGAAAAATGCGTATAAAATCTCTAACACTATCATCCATCTCCGCTCTCTCGCAAATTGTTTTTCTTTTGGCTTTTCTTTTGTTGTAGAAGAAAATCGTAAGAAAAAACCCCATCTGTGTAGTGGGTTTTCTTTTATCAAGGTTTACAATTTCTCAGAGGAATAATTCACTATCGTTATTATTTTCACATCAAGTGAAGTAAAGTTACAGAAACATTTTAGGAATTGCAGAATGAGGGCTTCCACGGCTATTGTTGTTATGACCGTTCTGGAGTTAAGAGCCGTGATCTAGTTGAGTTTGTGGTTACAGATGTGTTGCTCACATGCGCGGCAGGAATCTTTTGTGGTGGCGGATGGATTTAGATATGTTTCGTTCACTTCAATGGCGGAAATTGTTAGTAGTGATTTTTGAATTTACAGACGTTTCGTCCGCATCCACAACAGAAATATTTAGTAGTGACTTGTGAATTTATTGACTTTTATTCACATCTGCGGCAGAAATTTGCAGCGGTTATGTGTAAATTTAAATATGTTCCGTTCACATCTACGGAGAAATATTTAGTGGTGACAGGTGAATTCGGAAACGCCTAGTATACATCCGCAGCAGAAAGCTGTAGGGGAAATGTGAATTTACAGACGCTTGTTTTGCATTTACAGTAGAAATCTATCGTGGTGACGCGTGAACTAACAGACGTTACGCCAACTTATGTCAACATATGCGGCGGAAATATGTGACGGTAATGTGTGAATTTACAAACCGAAAATTGATTTTATGTCACGGAATATTTTGCCAAATCGAATTAAAAATAATTCGATTTGGTTATGTAGATAGTTAACATCAAGTGTATATTCTATTTATTTAAATTTTTATTTTTGTCTAGCTTTTTCCTCTCCCTTCTATATTACTAAAAATTTGCCATTGAATTAAATTGAAAAAAAAAACCCGTAGCATGAAATTCTCTTATGTCAGCTTTTGGTTGCCATAATTCACTCTCTAATTTAATTAATAAATATATTTACACCTACTGGGCCGATATACTTCGTTCTTTTTATCTTTCTTCCAGGTCTAAAGAAATAAGAAGATTTACGTGTATCGCAAGAACAGAGATGTCATAGGGTCGAGAGCATTTTACTAGCTTTTAGCTACTGTTCTCTTCCCTGTCCCAGCTTTCTTCATCACATTATGAGAATTAACTGTTCGACCGTGTTCATTCAAACTTTTTTCTTTCTCTGCATTTTTTTTTTCGAAAATTGTAATATGTGTAATTTAATTGTAGATTCTAATTTGTATAGTATTATCGTAATTGACTGAGGCAAATAAATTATGTTATGTTATGTTATGCCTTTCAGTGGCATAATATTCTTCATTCGTAGCAGTTTGAATTTTCAGTAGTGTCATTCATATCTGAGGTGGGCAACGGCCCTGGGGTGGGGCTTCGGGGTGGGTCGGGCGTGCAAATCTGAATGATGCACGCCCGATCCACCCCGAAGGGTATACGGGATATTTAGTAAATCTGACGCTACATTCCTGCTCAGTAGGAAGAACCGGCTGGATAAAACGGGATAAATCCCCGAGTCGAGTGCCATTGAAGTCAGATTCGAGAGAGGTGCCCCTCTCTTATTGTCCGTAGTGGGGGTTTTAATGCTATAAATACAAATCCATAGCCTTGACCCCATAGAGCTTAGCACTGAATAACGGCAGTGCCAAGCTGAAGCCCTACCCCACACGCAAGGACAGCGAACTACCCAACAGTAGGGTAAAACTAACCTATCTCACGACGGTCTATATCAGCTAGAGTCCGAACCTCTCCAATTTTAATTTTTACATCGGTGCAGTGAAGAATTGTTTCAGTTGATTGAATTACTGTGACTTAAAGGTACGAGGTTGCTACGTTTCACATGTACGAGAATCGGATTAGAATGCATTTAATGGGTATCAGTCAAAATGTTCGCGGAATTCTCGTTTTGTTCTTAAGAGATGCCCCGCAGTTGGTGAGATAATTTTTGATAATCCACTCTTCATTTGCTGGTTACCAATCCAAAATATTTATATGTCGGACGTTAGTAATATTATATTTGCATGGACATTATTTGAGTTATGGTCTCACTGGTGGTACGTTTAAATAATAATCCCCTCCATTCGTCTTTGGATAGTTAAGGATATCGCAGTTGTCACCACTGAAGACGAAACGTCTGAAAGTACGAATTCCTTCAGATCATGATTCCTTATCCCAAAACTATCTTTTTATATGAATATATCATTACACGTATAAGAACCTTCATAAAGCTGAATTTTTGTCAAGATCAAGAAATCATCAATAGACTTCAATCTTCTGCTTTTCTAAAAACCTTTCGTAAGTGCTCTGTAAGCTGCAACCGGATGCATGAAATTTTTGATCAACCAATGACCGAAAAGACAGAATGTTTGGTTGAGCATCGCGTAATCACTGAAACATTTGACTTGGCTCTGCTTTGAAATATTCATTAACGTTGAGCCTCCAAAGAATCTCAGATGTATCAGATTAAACCTCGCCTAAGGTTTCGTAAAATGACTCGATTTGCACTTGAATAGTTGACCGGCCGTCACATAATACCTAAAATACCTTATTAATCCCCCAACGTAACTTCTCTATTGTTTACGTAATCCTCACTGAATCCGTCGAAATATTTAACTAAGCTCCGCGGAAACACCTAAATTACGTGTCTGGCCCAGAAATATTTGTTTAAGTCTTCCCTAAAACACCAGAAGTATTCGGAGGAGCTCTTCTGTAATTCCTGAGATATTCGAATTAGCTACATATGGAACTTGTATACATTTTGCTCAGCTTTCTTGAAACACAAGGCTTTTTTTTTTCTTCAAAAACTTTTGTAAACAGATATGAATATTAATCTCACGATACCTGTTCACTAGAAACAACTGAGTTGTGCGTATGTTTAAACTTATATCCAAAAAGTCTTGGAATATTTAATTAATAATGCTTCCCGAATGCCACTAAATAGTATGTTCAAAATTATTATACTTAACTATTTTCTCTTTAGAGAAACATGAATTATTAAGCTACATTGAATAACTAAAGCTTTGTATAAAACCATTTAAATAAATTATTTAGTTTCACCATATTCAAGTTATTAAACGTTTGATTCTAAAACAATGATATTTTTGAGCTATTCGGGACTTTTATGCTACGTATATATATTTTTTTCAGTTAAATATGCCATATACTTTTATGTTGTTAACAATGTGATACATTCTGATATAATGTATTTAAAAACTATTGAATTTATATTTTATTGTATTTTTGTACATCTATACCTTATTAAATTTTATTAAGTATCAGGTTTTGATGGTTAACTACCTAAAACATCTACCTTATTGTATTGTGTGCTACACCATCCCCTTCTTGATTGTGAGATATTATGTAATATCTGACTTTTTAAATTCTTTTCTTTCGATTTTTACAATGTATAATTTAATGAAAAAATTGATTTGCTGCCCAATACTACTACGAGACGTGCGGCTTATCAACTCGAAATGAGCGGTAAATTTAGGTCGATCACTCGAAATACGTGACAAACCTCGTTTAATGACTCGAGTAATGTGGCAATTTCGTTTCTGATAAAATGAACGTGATTAGCTTTTTTGATTCGTAATAAGTGACGAACTTGGCTCAACGACAAACTTCGTGTTTTAGACTCGAAATAGGTGGAAAGTTGGTTTTACTTACTCAGAAAGTTTGGTTTACAGACTACAAATAGGGAAAAAATATTTTATTAGTTCGGAACACGTGACAAGTTTGGTTTACACTCGAAATAGGAAAAAAAAACTGTTTTAAGACACGAATTTGGAAAAAAAAACTTGGTTTGCAGATGAAATAAGAAAATCCCTGGATTTATTTACTCGGAACACGAGACAAGCTTGGTTTGCAGACGCGAAATATTAAAAACAACTTTGTTTATTTGTTCGGAATATGTGACAAGCTTGGTAAGCTTGGTTTGCCTTCTCTAAAAAAGGTGACAAACTTGAGTAATCGATTGGAAGGAAGTACGTGCGATTCATCCAAGGTCTATATAAACGAAACTCTCTCAGACACATTGGGCGATACCCGATTCATCCTTGTGAGAAAATTTTCTGACATGAAGGTATATACAACAGAAATGTCAACAACACATGACCATCGGACAAAGATTGCTACGGCAGTTACATACATGGGGGGTATAAGCGCACCAACTCACCTGCGTATAAAAAAAGGGCAAAAATGCCAAATGCTGTCGTTCGGAACCAGCAATAGATTGTAGGTTCCGGCCTAATCAGTCCTAGGGTGCAGAAAATGACCGTGGTGCTACAAAAATGATCAAATGATTTCCCGGACACACACGTGTGACCTAAAGACTTTTTACTAACTTCATAATTGATGATTCTTTATTCATTTGACTGACCAATGTAAAACCTTGATAGAGATTTCACTGAAACCTTGTGCTAAATTTAATTAATTCACTATGTAGTCAAGTCATTAACTTTAAGCACTTCTCATGAATTCCAGTCTTTCGAAAATTTAGATTCTTTTTCTACTTCCACTGCATCGTATAGTACTTTTTTTTGACATTTTTAATTCTCTACTTAAAGTTGAGCCGAAGATGGATTGATTCTTTATACATTTAAATTGTTGAATAGGGAAAGAACTAAGTTTCTGCAAAGGTTTTTTTTAAATTAATGAAATTGATTAAAAACATCTCCCTCCTTTATTTAAAAGACGTTTTTAATGATACATAGATACGGATATGTTTGAGAAAGATACCGAAATGCATATTTTAAAATGAAAAATGTTTTTATAATCACGAATACCTGTGATGATTATGAGGAAAAAAAATTCTTTCAACTACGTATTACGATAACATTTATAGTTAAATTTATATATCAATGAATATGAAACATGAATGTCAGAAAAACAAATATGGAGTAAAAAATTTACAACAGAAGCTGATCAAAGACATTTCGTAATAATATTGCGACAGAAGTATGTGGAAATCAGACGGATACAGCGTTTAATAATCAGAGTAATATTAGATAAAGGGAATTTATTTCGTATGAAATACCGTAAGATTAAATAAATTTTTTATTTCGAAATTTAAGGGTGGGAAAAAAACCGAATTCGCATCTCGTTCCGCTGCAGCGAAAACATCTTGAACTTACGCATAAAGCTGATGATTAATTAGTCCGCTAATTACTCATTAATTAAAATCTTTCTAATTAATACGAGCGAGGGATCTTTGTAAATATCACGCGCAACCAACGTTAACAGGTCGTTACGCATAAACTACGGGGCGCGGAAATCATTGTAAACACGACGAAAGTACATTCAACGAACATTAAAGTATCACACAAAAATTTGCTTTTTTTTTTTTTTAAAAAGAATGCCAAGTTTCTTCTTTTACGAGCTCGTAAATTTAAGATAAATTAGAAAATTTTCATCCAAAATAAAAAGAAAACAGTGGCTTTTATCCGATATTTTGTCCCCCGAAAATAAACGACTTATGGCCTGCATATGCATATATATCGCGCATTTAAAGACATTAACGATGATTCTTAATTGGAATTTGATTAAGAAAAAAAAAAAAACGAGGGTGATTTTTTTTCCACTTTAATAAAAGATAAATCTACGAATCACGTGACTAATGAAAATAAATTCGAAGTTAGAAAAGGGGGAATGAATTAATAGAATTATTGCGAGTTGGGAAAAATCTTTACTTACGATTCCCACCCCCTCCTTATACGATTCCTATACCGAGGCCATTACGCATTAGAATCGAATCATTATTACTAACCGGGACATTATAAGAAAATGGTAATGGGCAATGCGTAATTTAATTGCGATTTGATTGATTAAAGGAAAAAGGGACGTGAGATAATAACAATAATAACGATAATGATTCGCGTGATTCCACTATTTTTTTTTTTCACTTCTTCTTACCATCGCCTCTTTTTTTAATAATTATTAATTGCAATAATATTGATCAGAAACTTCGGTGATGGAGGGAGATAGAGAGAGATTTCTTTTGAAAAAGAAATGGATTCATCTCCACGATATGTGTATCGGCCTACGTTGTTTTGCAGGTGAGTTTATGACTGTATTTCTGTGTAATTGATTGTCTGTTACGTCTCTGAGGGCATCGCTACCAAGTAATTTACCGATTTACGTGCATGAAAAAAAAAACCCTCATTAAAAACGATAAGTAGATGCTTTTTTTTGGTTGGCTGAAAGAAATACGTGAATTGCACCGCTCCATTGCTAATGACCGATCTATCGGTTGTAGCACGAGAAAAAGACGATAACGCTATTAGAGTGAATCTATACGTTATAGGGATTTAGATCTCAGAATGAAATACAGTTGCACTTGTCCAAAATCACTGAAAAAAAAGTTCGAATTTCCGAAATTTGAATTATCAAATTAATCTGTTAAGAATCTGTAAAATGACTAGGCTAAAAAATTGTAACTTAATCACCAACATTCACATTTATCAAGTATTAAAATTTTATTATCTCACTTCGAAACTGTTTCCAAATAATTTATAATTATAATGTATATAACTGATTTTGGCTGCTAAATCATTCTACTGTTCTGGAATCAGCATCGCTGCAGAATATCTTGCCAATTTTTAAAGCCTGATTTACGGAAATAATTCTTGATAATCCGTTATGAAACTTTTTTCCAAACTTTGCTTATCATTCTTGCAGATATAGAATTTTCGTTAACGTATTACAAATCTGAAATTTCCGATACTTTCCATACTCTCAATAATGTGAAAAAGATTCAGATTTGGAATTTCACACCTTGATCTGTTGGTTGAAAAACATAATCGAATCAGTAATGTTTATTCAAAATGTCATTAAAAATCATAAATAGCACTATTTTCTTACTAAGTGGTACACAGTCGCGATTCACTATAAGTGAACAATATTAAAATGTACATTGTATTATCAGAAAAAAAATAGTAGAGAAAAACAAAACAGAATCGGTATACTTTTATTACTCTTTTCAACAATTTTTTGTTTAACAACTTGATCAAGAAAAGCAGTCTGGCTACTTGTAGAATTTTCCCAAACCCAATTCGCTCATGAAAAACATCATGATTTTTTCCTCCAACTTCGAAGTATCCAAAAAATTTGAAAAAGTTCGATTTAAGAAAAGAGTTTTGGCATTAAATTAAATAGAAAACTCGAAGGGGAGTTCGTAAAAAATGGATTTGACCAAAATTCGAATTATCCAAGTATTCCTGTTGGATTTCCGTTTCATAGACTTCACTTTAACGTGGCTATTTAACTACTTAATGAATTTTAATGCAGTGGTTATCAACCTTATGGACCTTGACGTGAAATTCATACACAACTTATATAAGGGTTAGATTTTCATAGAGAATTTCAAACCCAACTATTGAAAGCAGAGCGTGTCAGAATGTGCGGACCTCACGGACAACTAAACACTCAAATTTTAATCCCGCAAACCAATGAATTAACGATCATTAGTCTCACGGAGTATTTATTCCCACAACAATAAATTTTGAATTTTAATATTACAGTATCTCTGCTGAATTGTTTTTTTTCCCATGAATCTATAAAATTAGCTAATTATGAGACTGTGTAGAGTTTTTAGCCGATTGTTAAGGCCCAGACAAAAAAATGTTCTATATATTAGCTCAATCTTTCATTCTACATGAAATGGGAAGAATGGGTATATCTGGGAAGAGCTTCCGAGGCAGATATAAACGAATCAGAACCGACTGACAGTAATTCTAATTAGGACGGGCATAAAAATTCAGCGCACAGTGTCAACAAAATCAGCAAAATCGATATTCGTTACCCGAGGTAACACTGTATAATGGATTAAAATCGCTCCCTATAAGCTTTATTCGCTGCATTACCATATCATGTGCAACATTTTCGAAATTACTGAGCGACATTTATTGGCAAAATGAGTTCATTGTAGTTTAGTTTCCATCTTTCGATTGCTGTTTTATCGTTACTTTTGGTCTTAAAAAAAAAAAAAGCGATAATAATTTCCATTTTAAAATAATATTAGTAATAATAATAACATTATTCTAAAAATAATATTAATCATATATAATCACCTTGATTTAATTTATTAAGTCTTTCTTAACAGGAGTTCGTCATAGGCCACCGGAACGACTATTCGTAACGGTTTTTGCTAAGTGAATAGTATTATTTCGATTCGTCAGTATAATGATTTGTGTTTTCACCTAATCGTCACGGATCAACGGTCTTGTCACTTCAACGGACAGCGGTTGTCTTCAAGTTTCTGAGAGCTTTTCCCGGGGTTTGTTTTGGTCGTACGGTCTTGCCCAGGGTAAAAACCTGGCCCTGACCATAGATGTAGCTCGTGAGGGGTGAGTTCTCGACTTTTTCTACTGCGTCATGCCACTCTGCTGTATCTATTCCAATCCCATTGACAGGGCCCAAATTTTGGGGCTTCGCAGGCTTGCGGAAAATGCTCACGATGACAAAGGGAGGGATCTCGAAACCTTCGTGGGAAGTTTCTTTCCCTGGATTCGAGCTCAATATGATGCAGGTAATGATGGTTTTGTTGAGGACTGTGATGTAATTAGAAAGTTATTGGATATAATTTTAGTGTATGTGGAGTATCAGGTAGAGCCATCGAATGGAGAAATATGCCTTAAACTAGAAATTGAAGCTGTCAGATTTTTCAATAATATGGATGGTTTTGATTGTATACATAAACTCGCTAGTGGTTTCAAAAAAAGCTTTCGCTTTGAAACAGATGGTAAATAGCCAGTAATTAGTAAAAAAAGTACACATAAAGCAAAATGTGTTAAGAAAGGTCCAAATTTTTTGGATGAAAATAATGTTTCCTTTGTTCCAAATTTATATAATGATCCTAATGGTTTCCATTTGGTGCGTCATGCACAAACCTCAGTAGTTACTAACGGTTGTGCCTTTCTGGAGGACACTAAATCATGGGATAAACGTGACATTTCTTCTGCTAATGACACCGATAAATCTAGTGATGCTAAGGATCGTCATTTAGTGTGTAATGCTCATATCTCAGAAGCTATAATTAGTGATAGTGCCACATTGAATGTCACAACATTTTTTGATGGAAATAGTGTTTCTATTGGTGATAATTACAAATACAAATACAAATACAACGCCACAACAGGCAAATTGCCCAACGAGGTGGCTGACTTAAGAACATCATGGATCCCCGAGCCATTTTTTGGAGGCCGTACCTACTACTGCTAAACCACACATGCACCCCGCCCACACCCCCCCCCGCTGAACCCCCAACCAATCGGTACATGCGGGAATGTGCGTGTACGTGTAGTGAAACCTGACGTGAAGTTTTTTTTGTTTCTCTGTAATGCTTGTTATGTGTAGTGCTGCCATCTGCCACCAGTTTTTCTAACTATAAGTGAAGTGTTATGATTGAATGATTTATCGTTGTAAGACTGTTGCTCTCTGTGGCGAGACTTTTTAACGGGGAGATCGGCTCGCATTTGCGCCTTGAAGGTGGGAAATACAGAAAACCAACTTCAGTCGACCACCACTGTGGGGTTCGAACCCGGATCCTCGCATCGCGAGTCCGTCACTATTTCTGACATATATTGTGACACAAATGATTATAATTTAATTGGTGATGATCGAACTTTAGAAGATATTCCTAATAATAGTGCCACTCTGAATGACAAAAATTTTGGATGTAAATTGTGTCTCTATTATTAATGGTACTGGTTGCTTTACTGATTGTCTCTCAGAGTGTAATGCTCAAACCAATGAAATTAATCTTAATGGTGGTATTACTGACATGGAATTTGATGTTGCCCTCGTCTGCGAAACATGGTTGAAGCCTCAGAAGAGATAGACTAAACGAAAGAGGAGGTGGAGTAGCAGTCTTAAAAAATGATATACCATTTAAAGAACTTGATATACCAGACTCTGACTCCATGGAAAAACTGGCAGTTACCATCTTTATTAACAGGCATCCAATATCTCTATGTGCAATATACAAGCCACCTAGAAATAGACTTGACCTGGATCTACTTAAATTTCTGATCAACACCAACAATCAAATTCTACTGGCTGGGGACTGGAATTGCAAAAGTCCTGCCTTCTTCAGTAACAAATCAAATTCCTGTGATAAAATTCTGGAAAGATGGTGCAGAAACAAATGCCTACAAATACACTCCAGTTCCACACCAACGCACTACCCTGGAGATCGGGGTACACCGGATGTACTTGACTATGGTCTATCTAAAAATTTTCGGAATAACGTTGATTTAGAATCATTCATTGGTCTCAGCTCAACACATAATCCAATCATATTCACAATTGATCTAACAAGTCCTCAAGATGTTCCTTTCTGCCTTGCCACTGACTGGAATAAATTCAGAGATTTGCTAGATGTTGACGAAGTTCTCGTGCTTCAGCATGTAAACAAGGAGAAAGTTGAAGCAGCAACGGTAATCTTTTCGGACAGTATTAAAGCCGCATTACACAATTCAACTGGAAAAATCAAATACCCGAGAAACAAATTTGGAATCTCTCTTGAGCTGAAGGAAAAAATTAGACTCAAAAATAAAATACGAAAATCCTTGCAAAGATTTCGTCTTCCGTTGAAAAAAGTTGCGCTCAGTCGACTGGAAAACGAAATCAGGAAAGAAATCAAAGAATTCGTCAACGAGCGCTTTTCGACCTTAGTTGAAGAGGCCACTGCGAGTGAAGGTTTCCTTTGGAAAGTTTGGAAGATCTGCAAAAAGAAAAGCAAAAAAATTACCAAAACTCAAACGAACGGGGTGAATTGTTCTTTACTGATGCTGAGATAGCGGAAGCGCTTGCGGAAACTTATGAGGGTCAATTCAAACCTAACACGAATCAACCGATTGGTACTCAGCGGGAACACCTGAATATAATTGAGGAATTTCTCAACAGACCTCGTCACCAGAGTCTTAGTGGGTTTCAGGATTCAGAGCTAACAACTATGGAGGACGTTAGAGAACTTATTAACAAGCTCTCAATCAAGAAAGCCTCTGACCTGGACGGGATCTCCAATCTTGCTCTCAAAAATCTGCCCCTATCTTCCCTTGTGTCTCTCACCAACAATCTATCTAAGCTCTTTAAACGTATAATTCTTATACGATTCAATAACTATCCCAACTCCTCTAATTTCATTCGTCCTGAGCAGCACGGATTCAGAAGAAATCACTCTTGTGCCACACAACTTCATCGAGTCATAAAATTGTCAATACAAGCCTTCAACCACAAGGAATTCTCCTGCGTAATGTGCTTGGACATTAGCAAGGCGTTTGACAAAACGAATCACGTAACTTTGTTGGCCAAGCTTGTTGAATACGGTTTTTTTACCACTACGTGTTGTTCTTCAACAGCTATCTTAGACAGACGTTTTCTGGCCAGAAATGGAAATGCTTGTTCTTCCGTTCATCCGATAAGAGCCTCGGTTCCCCAAGGATCAGTTCTTGGGCCTCAGCTCTTTTTCATCTACATCAATGACTTCCCTGCCTCCGAAATGGTCATACTGGGACTCTTTGCGGATGATGCAATTATTATCACCAACAGTAGAAAATCGGATAAATGCAGAGAAAATCTCCAGGAAACTCTGGAGGAGGTTGAAGACTGGTGTGAGGATAAATGCTGTTGAGCTTGATCTTGCCAAGTGTCATCTGGCTAACAAGAAGAACCAAATTCGACTCCAATCTACATGGGCGGAGAAGCCCTAAAACCCGTGAAGGAAATGAAATATTTGGGATGTATTCTAAACCAATCATTATCCTTCGTTCCTTAAATAAATCACCCAAGAACTATGGCTACCCAAATCATGGGAATGATGTCACGCATTACATTTCCAAGTGCAAGACTAACTCTTAAAAACAAAGTCATATTGTTTAAATCAATCATTAGATCTATCATGACCTACGCCGCCACACTATGGAATTGTGTTTCATAAACCAATATGTAGCGTCTGAAAAGTCAACTGAATAAAATATTGAGAACCCTTGTTCGTGCCCCAAAGTACATTAGAGGGGCTGACATTAGAAAAGACCCGAAGATTCCAACCATCCTCAGCTACATCCAACGAATCTCAGGGGATCATTTTGAAAGGATGAGGTACTCAGAGTACGAGCATCTGAGAGAGCTGGTCGATTACAACCCACGGCAAAGACTACAATTTTTCAAGCATCAAAATGTGCTGCACGTGCCATGATCGGTGCATTAGGGTCTGAATTAGTGAGCTGTATAATCTTTGTCTATTATAATATTTTTAAACTTTTACCTTGCTATCGAATTTATTGACCAACTCTATTGCATAGAGAGACATAGTGGTACATGGCTGATCTCGCATTGTACCAATTGGTATAATCTCGCCTAATATACACTTGTTTTTCTATTAAACATAAGTTTCTACTTGTTTTTCTAACTCGGTGCCTTGAAGTTGGGTAGCTGGAAGCGAAACAACGACGCGCATTGACAGGTTGAATCCAAGAGAGGTTTCGATTATCGTCGAGTCTTTGTTCGAGTTGCGGTCTTCAGTGGTAAAAAGAACAGTGAACCTGTTTTGCATCTCTGCGTCGTGGATCGGACTGTGTTTTCCCGCTGCCTATAGATATTTCTTCTGTGCGAAAGGGCTATGCTGTAAAATAAGTCCAGACCAGAGACGTAGCTCATCAGGGGTAAGTCTTTGCTTTTTGAGTGCTCACTTAAAATGTCCCTTCGTTGCCCCTATGCCGATCCGGAAGCAATAGCTGAAATTTTGGCTTTTCGCCTGATGGCAGAGAGTTTAGTTTTTGAGGAAAGTCGTAATCGTGAGACACTAACAGAGAAATTTCTGCCTTTGATGGAGAACATATATGAGAACATGCCAGTCTTAGAAATATGAAACGTTCACAGGCGCATCAGAACATCATTCTTCGTCAGTTTACCCTAACCCCCTGGTACGTAAGAGGAAAAAACATCCTTAAAGATCTTGACTTACCACTAATCTTGGACTATATCAAGGAGCTTGGAAATGTTCATTTTGACAGGCTACAGTCTTCTGAACACCAACATCTTAGAGAAATTGTCTATTATGTCCCTAGAATCCCCACAGGCCAATGGACGTGCTGAACGTGGATTGGGTGATGAATTGATCTAATTTTCAGAACATTTTCATGATTACTTTTATTATCAAACAATGTATCAATTTAATATCAGTTTTATTTGATATTACAGATGCTGTGATCGCAATTCAGAGGCGTTTATATCTGTTTTTTTTTCGCAATTAATCACAGTTATCTCATTTATTCATGGTTTGCTCTTGCATTGCCTTATTTGTGCATAGCTCGCAGTTGAATTTTCTCCTTATTTTTGCAATGTCAGCAATATGGTTATTTTCCATATTATTGGTTATTATAATAATAATTATTATTATTTTTTTATTTTTTGGATGAACAAATTATGCATCAAATTCATATGATATTGCAATTAATGTGATTACAATACAGAGATGGTGTGTATCATGTCTTCATTATAATTTAATTTGATTTCCTTGATTATGGTTATATTACTGATGCCGGTTCTACAGTATCTGTACTGCCGAGTAAACTTGTTTACACAAAAACTGATCTTTTTGTGTAAGAACTAATGAACTAATCTTTTATTGATTTAAACATCTCTGATTGGTATCTCTAGATTAAGTGAAATTTTACAATGTTTGGGTGTTTTTTTGGGTAGCATATGCTTCCCTTATGACATTTCCCCTTTTTCCTTCGACTGTGTTGTGTTGTATCACGATGAGCACTCATTTAGGAAAGATTTGTGATCAATATTCTCCTGGCTCTTTCATTCTCTACACATACATACACTATACACCTTACACACATGCACAAACTTGTCTTTTTCCTTCACATACCACCCCTGGTGATCTGTATGTCGCCAGACAGTATACAAAGGCTAGGCGGCGACGGAAACGTTCAATTCTGGTCTGGTTCAAAAAATAATATTTGGGGACACATGAAGGATTGGGAAGGGGTCGCGTTTCTTTTTCCTATAAGAAACGTTAAAAACCAATCTCATAGGTAAATTAGAAAACAGTTTAACAAGTAACGGTTATAAAGGAGGTGATATAAGAATCTCGTTTCACCTAACGCATATATGCAGTCTTGTATCAAAATCACTATTTCTAAGCTTTTTTTAACTGCGTTATCATATCAGGGACATCATTATAGAATGTAAAGCGCCATCTGTTGATGAAATTACTAAAATTTGGTTTTGTTTTATTTTTCGGACATTAAAATGATATTATTGTAATGCCGCTGGTATTAAAATTTTACAAAACATAATAGTAAATTAAAAGAATAACAATAAACGAAATATTTAAAGACGGCGATGCTCACACAGCTGCAACACCTGCGTTAATATCCCCTTAAGAAAACAATGTCCAGAAAATTGACCATCAATGATATTATGTTCAAATACCGTTTACCGTAGTTAAATCGAGTTCCAATTGGTTCTGCGTATACAGGAAGCGTTTCTAACAGATATAAGCTTGCAGAATACAAGTGGATAATAATTATTAAATGAAAGATCATCTTGGGAATGTGTGATGGCTACCGTTATCAATTTTTTTCCCGTTCATTTGGCAAACCATTTGGAGGATCAATTAATGACTAAATGAATAACTCCGCTTTCATTTCCGTCAATCGGTGAACTGTGAGATTGAAGCTTTTTTCCGTACGAGAAATCATTGAAAAAAATTGTCTTCGCTGACATTTTGTAAACGGGGGGAAAGAAAAAATTCAAAAATGATTTTCTATCCTTTTGTTCGGGTTTTAAGATGTTTTTCTGGTGCTAAAATTGTCCGATAGACTTATTTTTAAGCCATTTCTAAACGCTGTAATTTCAATTATATAACAATTGAAAAAAGTCTTTCGCAAAGAAGAAAAAATATTTTTGTGGGGAAATGATAAACAATGGTACCTCGGCTTACGAAGATAATTTGTTCTGAAATCATATTTTTTTTAACCGAAACGCGATTTCCCGTAATTTTATATGGAAAATCGTGTAATTCGTTGTAGGAACTGCTTAAAACTTCAAGCGACTATCAAAAAATACTAAGAAACACAATAAAGAATATAAGAAAAAAATCGAAAAACACGAAAGCTGTGATAAACAGCTTTACAATTAGATGAAGGAGAATTTTATGGAAGATGAAGAACTCTGAATATCTTTTTATTTTATACCATGTACGCTATGCGGTCGGGTTGGTAAGCCATAGTGTGAAAAAAGTCAGTGAATTTGTGGAACATGAAGCATGTGGAACATGGGACTGCATGTGATATAGTTGGCTCATTTCTCTCTCACCCACATGCAAAGAAAGGATAGAAAGGATAAGTTCTTAGAAGGTCTAAACCTAGGGTTCCTAACCATTTGCAGCCACTACACAAAATAAACAGCTTCGTTTTGGGACTGTTTTTTTTTCTAGTTTAGTGAAAACAGTGATGCAATAAGTGCATTTACAACAGGACTGCATGTGGATTTTTATGATTCATCTAGGAAGCTGCTGTGAATCAGGTTTGGGTCGTGACCCATAGCTCAAGAAATCTTGACTGCCACGGGAGAACCATCTAGGGAGCTTCAGCGACCCATAAGTTAAGAACCCCTAGTCTAGACTGTTCAGATTGGCATCAAGTCTCACCGTATCCACTGAAATCATTCAAATCTAAGGCTAAACTCCCAAAATATTTTTCCCTTTTTTAAAATTAGGCTTTTGTTTTATTTCAGTCACTAATCTTTTTACGGCCGTATTCATCAACACAGTTTAAACTGCAATCGTGGGTGAAAGGATTGAAGATCGAAATCGATTGGTTAAATTGAGGATTTTAACCAATCTGTGTCGATCGCTAATCCTTTAACTTACGATTGTAGTTTAAACTGAGTTGGTGAATATAACCGTTAATCATTAATTTTACATGGAATGGGCCAAAATCTTTCCGAAAGAGAAACAGAGGTGTAACTGGAACGTGATTCCAGGAGGAAATGAATTAATCTGGCTCAAGTGACAGATACTCATTGGATTCCTTTTGATTGGCGCTAAAATTCAGCTCACGATGTGACTGTTTTATGGGAGCATATGCATCCATATGTTCTTAAACGTTCGTTAACCAAATCCGTAT
The DNA here is from genome assembly GCF_987345545.1 of Pholcus phalangioides. Classification (NCBI taxonomy): domain Eukaryota; kingdom Metazoa; phylum Arthropoda; class Arachnida; order Araneae; family Pholcidae; genus Pholcus; species Pholcus phalangioides. Next base: position 1,726,007 of record NW_028301601.1, read on the forward strand.
TCGTTAGCCTAGGTAGAAAAATATCGAAAAAATCTTCTCTAGTAAAAAATTCGTATACCAAGGTGTTCGTTACCTGAGGTATAACTGTATCGCGTGGTTCAAAACTAATTCCGATTGTCAAAATTCTTGTCCTTAGCAGAATTTTACAAGCATTTCAGACCGAAGATTATTGCTCCAACCACGTATTGTTGTACAGCGGCCGACACACAGTGAAGCTATGCTATTTCTCTCATCCAATATGCCGGAAATATATTGTAAATATGTCTAAGAAGTGTACCTTTATATTCCAGATAAAAAAAAGCTAGAGGTCAAGTATTTCTCAAATGTGTCACATAAAAGTCATACCAAGAGATCCATTCTGTCAGAAATCTAAAAACCTTGAGTTCCGATTGTTTTTCTTCGAACAACGGGGAGAGAAAAAAAAACCCTTCTTCCAGCTTATAGCATATAAAAAAAATATTTTTGTATGTATCTAAACAAACATCAGCCATATTTAAATTTTATTATTTTTTCTCTTAACAAAATACCTTGAAGCTTCGAATTTATATGACATAGGAATCGGTGGATGGGGGAAAAAATAGGGAGGAAAAAAAAATAACAGAACTAATTTTTCTCTTCCATCTTGACATGATTTCGCTATATTTTACGCTGAAAATAGAGAAGGAAAAAAAAAATCAAAGAGCTTCAAGAAGTTTCCTCTCGGGGCTAATGCTAAGGGAAAATATAAGAAGCCCCAAGAAAGTTTCTTCGGGATTAGAATTTCTTCATATATAAATCATTTTATTTATTTTTTCAAAGGGAAACCGAGAAGAAGTTGAAGGTAAAAGTACATTTTATAGAAGAGAGAAATAAATTTGGGAAAAAAAAAGGAGAAGCAAAATTTTTGAGAGTAGTTGAACTTGACGTGAAAATATTTAAAATTTCAGGACCGGTTGTAACCAAACTCCAAACGTGACTTGGTGAATGAAGTAAACAACATTTTTGTTTTTTGTTTTGGTTCTCTTTTCGATCATTTCGTCACCGTTTACGGTTACAGTCAAAGCAAAAGAGAAAGCTAAATTAACTCGGGACAAATAAAACCCCCCTTTTTTTTCTTTTGCTTCGACGAAAAGCTAAACTAATCAAATAAGAAAACCAAAATCTAAGGGAAAAAATTGCAGGGAAAGAAAGAAATGACTCTTTTTCTTCATGATTTAAACAATTTTTCTCTTTCCCTTCGAATAAACCAACTTTATTAAGGGGTCTCCTATCTTTTAACATGGTAGAAACTTTTTTATGTAGAAATAATATTAAAGGAATATTTATGTATTGCTTTATTTTAAATTATCACCATACATGTTTGATTGTGTATGCTATCACATAGTAGTGCGAAATTGCAAAATTTTACATAGAATACTCTTGATTGTTTACAAATTAAAAAAAAAACACACAAAAACAAACTAGCACATTAAGAAAAGCTTGTAAGCACGATAAAATTGCATGAAACCAATATAATTGAAAAAAAAAGTGATTGAAAATAAAGGAAACTCTAATTCATAAAATGACGGTTTTAGGTCCATTCATAAATACTTGGATAATAAAAGGAGAAAGGACTTGGATAATAAAGCTTATTTTCAATAAGATTGAAACGATAAAATTTCCATCTTTTCACCATTTCATGAGCTGAATAGTTGCCTTTATTTTGAATCAATTTTTTTATCCAATTACATTGGTTTCACGCAATTTTATCATGCGTGCAAGCTGTTTCTCAGAAAATTTTTTTGAATTTTGTAAAAAAAAATGAAGTATTGGAGCTATATGAAATTTTTACTAGCACAGGACAGTATGCGCAATCAAATATATGTGATAAAATTTTAAATACATCAAAAAAAAAAGATAAATAATATTTTGAATAATATTTCTACATAAAAAAGTTGTTTATCATGTTAAAAAGTAGGAGAGAGAGAGAGAAATCCTCAATAAAATTCATAGGGACGCGCACGAATCAACTGTATTTCGTCCAAAATATTTTCTGTCATTACAAAAAGAAATTCAAATATTAGCTTTGTATCACTTGACTTTGATTTGATAATTGAGGTGTTTAAGTGTCAGGGAATTTTAGGAAAGAAAATTTTCATAAACAGTTTATTGTTTAGCGCGGAAATGATATTCATTCATTACCACTGAAAACACAGAACATGCCTACATACGTAGTATTTAAAACAGCATTACGTATATCCAAATTAATTATTTGAATAGACGATGTATAATTTGATTTTGGTATCTAGGAACAGCAAGAACCGTAGTTTTGCCACTTTATAATTATATAATTTTCTTAATTAAAGAAAAACTTATTCTTGTTCGCGTTGTGTGCATGCGTGTTTTTTTAATGTTTTATTTATTTTGAATTTTTTATCATACATTAACAATTTTACCTTTTTTGTAATGAGCATTTTTTTCGTATATTTTTTATTTGATATTGATAATTTAGTCTTGTTTGTGTTGCATATGTTTTCGTTTTTTATATTTCTGTGTTTATCACGTATCTTTTTATTCATTTAAGTTTTAATTCCTTAATTAAGATTTTCAATCATCTGTGCATGCATCATTTACCTCTTGATTGTAGATGTGTTCTCATAAACGTTGTTTATAGACGTGGATTATGCAAGAACAGCTGAATTTATTTAACAAAGTACAGTCGAACCCACTTATAACGAACGTGGACATTACGAATTTTCACATATAACGAAGTTTTTCCATGTTCTGTGAATTTCGTATTGCTTGTCTATGTTATTTTGATTGCTTATAACGAACACCGATTTCAGCAAAGTACACCTATAATGAATTTTCAATCGGTTTTCAAATAAGAATTTTCGAGAATTTCTTTGTATTCTTATCTAAATCTTCTTATCTGAAAATTTACCTTTCTACAAGTATTAAATGCAGCTGATAATGTTCTTTTTTTGCGTCAAAGACATCCTATATGGGCATTTAGGGTTTTTTACCGATTTCCATTGAGTCCTATTTTACTTGAAGAAAATCTCATTAGAAAGAAAGAAAAGGTTATTGCTTTCAAGGACCTTAAGCTCCAAAACACGTTTGCTACATTATCCTCTATTCTTTAGCTAGATTCCGACGTTGGTAGTCAAGACCGCAACTAGCCATTTGTGTGCCGTGTGCAAGAATTTGCATTTAGGCTCCTTCTGGCCCATTCTTAGGACAAGAGGCCCATTCTGGGCCCCCCCCCCCCTTCAACTGCGCCCAGTGCGGGTGCACCTGTTGCAACTGCCTAGTTACGGCACTGTTGGTAATAGTGGTTTTGTCACGTGCGAATGTATGTGGGAATGCCGAAGTGCAAAGTGTTTCCTTTTTGCTTTCAAAATTGAAGTCATACAGTTTATATAGCCAAATGTGGATAAAAAGTGAGGTATCAAAGGAATTCGGAATTACTCGAAGTTCGTTGTCCATGATTTTGAGAAGCAAAGAGGAATCGAAGAAATATTCAGATTCAGAGGAAACAAGAATCCGCTGGTGATTTATTCATCTGTAAAGTAAGAAGCGATTCAGAGAAGAAGCTCATGCTGAAACAGAGGCAGCTCTTTTTAAATTGTTCGAGAAAAAGTGAAAAGAAATATATATATGTCTCCGTGACCGGGACCTTGCTAAAAGAAAAGAATTCGTATTGAGCATGTTCATTAGGCAGAAATGATTTTAATACCAAACGTTCAACGTCGACTACCACATGAAGAAAGAAAAAAATTACCAGTGAATTAACATTTTTGTTTACGTATTCAGTTATGTAAAATTTCATTCGAATTTTCAACTTTTTTTGTAAAATAACAGTATTACTTTAATTTGATATGATAATCTATACATTTTTAGAATGCTTAAATTATCGAAAAATGCGTATGTTCTTGTATAAATCATGTTTCCTTTCGCTCAAACGCATCATTTTCCAAGCCGGTACAGATATAACGAAGTTCGCGTACAAAGAACAAAATCACTGTTTTTATCGACTTCATTATAAGCGGTCCCATATTAAAAGCTGAATCACACTTATAAAAATCGTTCAAAAATACTGAGTGAGCAAGAAATAAATATCGTACTTGAGAGCTCCGGAGTGCGTTCTACTTGCTCTAAATGAGTGAAATGTGTACTGCAGATAATTTAAATGATGCTGTTATTTATTGCATAACAAAAAAAACATAAAAAAATCCGTCGATAGGTGGTGCTGAAGCAGATATGTATATGAATATTGAATATGCTTACACATATAAATATATAATATGTAGCATATTGAAACTGTTCAATATGTCCATCTTCTTTTTGAACAACGTCCTTTAAGCGCAAATCATATTTTCCACAGCTGAACGCATTGAGTCTGTCGAAGTATCCGGAGTATGGGAGTATGGTGCCGAATGTTGTCGTGCGCGATTAGAGCATATTGTAAGCAAAATGAAAGGGGGTGGGGGGAGGGGAGGCTCATTAAGCAATTTTACTGCTACAGAGCCCGAGTGGCATGGTGGTAAGATGCTCGTCACCCTCAGTAATTGTAGAAATCGCAATCCATGAGGGTTATCATCATTTATCAATGTAAGCAAATTCGTCACATGGCCTGGCAGTCCAGTGGTTAGGGAGCTAGCTTCTGACTGTGCGGGTCTGGGTTCGGGCATGGATTTCTACTAACACACTAACAAATTCCCTGGACATATCTCTTGGGAGTACGTGCTGATCACGTTATTTATTTAATTATTATTTATGTAAGCAAACTTGCCATTTATAGTCGAAATAAATTATAAGGCGATTAAAGTTGTCATTTACCAAAAAAACTTACCGAATGCATGTAAAGTTACCAGTAATAGTGAGAAAAAATGATCGAAGGCAAGTAAAGTTGCCAGTTAGTCAGAAAAAATTTGCCAAAATCAAGTATTGTTGCTCTTTGCAGTCAGAAAACTTTTATTGTGGTAACTAGCCACAGTCACCAAAAGGCAAGTAAAGTTGTAATTTTTAGTCAGAAAAAATGGCGAAAGGCAAGTAAAATTGTCATTTACAACCGAAAAAGCTGTTGAATGCACGTAAAGTTGTCACTTGCCACCGAAAAAATTATCAGTGGCAAGTAACGTTGCCAATCACAGCCGAAAAATTTGCCGAAGGCAACTAAAATTGCTTAAAATTCACCATTCGCCGTAATTAATGGGTACCGCAAATCAAAATGTAATTCATCAGAAAACACATGTTTGACAAATATGTGAGATGAATATATTTATATGATTATAATTAATTACGATAATTAAGTCATAGTTATCATAATACAATTTATAAGTCATTAAAATAATTTGTATTCTTGATGTCAAAAATTCAACGAAGCCTGGTTGAAAGTGGAGAAAAAACGGGACATTAGAAAAGTCAGAATGACCAGTTTTTGCACGCGAGGATCAGAAATACCGCATATCCGGCCCATGGACTGAATAGTTTGTGCACCCGTGGTAGAATGAGTATTGAAAAGGCCACCTGGTCCAACATACGTCGTATAAGACAGCATCGGGAAGAAAGGAAAAAAAGCGTGTCAGGAAGAAGAAGAGAAATGACTTTGCCGATCCTCCTTCAAGAAAAGTAAGGATTTTCCTCCCATTTCTCGTTGAAAAGAGGAGAGAAAGCGTTCGTTTGATTTATGAAGCGACTCTTTTACAAGAAACGAGCCTCGAATTTTAACATCCGTTGCACCATCTTCACCGCACTTTACAACCTATCACACATTTTTTAAACTCTGGAATCGAAAATCGCGTCGGAATCTCTTTCCTCTCCTTTTCTGTGGTTATAAAAGAATTCAAGAGCCGTCTATTGAGCGACGTGAATCCTGGACCATTTGAACTACAAATTCCAACATCGGAAGCAACAGATTTTCCCTATTCTGTGATCAGCGTTACAGTCTTTTGAAAACCTTTGAGGTTATAAGCACGTAAAGGCTAATCAGAGTTATTGATTTATCGTTTAAAACAATTTGATGATAATAACGGATTTATAATTTAATTATTAATAATCAAATGGACGATTAGACTGTTTCAGATAATGTTGCAGAGGGTATCCTCCCAAGGGAATGGAAACTTGCTCATGTGGTTCCGATATTCAAAAGAACTATAGTGGTGAAACCGTCTAAAATTATCACCCCTCTCGAATGTTTTGAAAATTATTACAAAAGGCAACAGGTGAAGCAATTGGACGAGAATTACTGACGGCAAAATAGCATGGGCGTAGGAAGGAAAGTCGCGAGCAACCAATCTCCTTTGCCTTTACGATCACGCGACCAAAGCCAATGTCATGGCAAATATGTAGACTTTGTAGCTGTTTATTCGACTGGATCCACCACGGTAAAATCTTGAAGCGTTTACATGTGATTAGGGCAACTTGTTGAACTCGATTAATTCGTAGTTGCGGATGGGCACATAGACTCGTGGTGAAAGGAGCATTTTCTGATTTGACGGATGCCCCAAGCAATGTTCCTCCAAACAGTGTCCTGGGAGTCAAAATTTTTATCTTCTTATTGATAACCTCAGTCAATGTATCAACGGGATTGCAAGTTCACAAATGACGTCAAACTGGTGGGTGTAGTTGGAAATTGAAGCATTTTAGGAGTTGCTTCAGACCAACTCAAACGCAATCGCAGCATGGACATTTCGTGACTGTAAATTGTTAACACGGTACAGAGAACCCTCACACCCTGGAGATAGGCATCCAGACTAGATCCCTTCCCTCAATAGTAAATTTTCAATGTAAAAAAATCCCGAGAACTAATACGATAAATTCCGGGCAGAAGCTCCGGCAGCCTTCCCCACATTAGGGCCATGGGTACTGTACAATCGATACATTTCTAAAATTCGATGACATGACACATGATTTTTCTGAAGAGGAAACACTTTTCCTCTTGAAGCCAAGTGCACGGCTTGAATAGGTTTTACTGCACATATTAATGAAATTTATGTTTGAGGTGTGGGAGAGGTCCTTAGTTCATATCACGGCCGAACCTACTCTATTATTTTATTTTTGTGCAATTTGCCTGTTGTGGTTTCAGAATTTATATAAAATGAATATCAAAGCAAGGTATTGTTGAAAATAAATATGAGCGAGATAGGAATCGAGAAAGTGCGAATGAGGTATGGATAAATAAAAATAAATATTCATAAAGTATGAAACAAAATATTTGTATAAGAAGTATGGTTGAAATAATCATTCACCAAATATGGACTGTAATAAATCGCCTACATTATGAATAAATATAAATATGTCATGGATGAGATGCGAATCTAAATTTGCACGAATAAGAAACAAAATGGATGGAATGAGAATGAAAATGTTAGAAGATGAAATACAAAATGTATGTGTTTGCGAATAAAAATGGCAACGGATGTGATGCGAATCACAAAATGTTAATGGAAGAAATACGAATCAAAATTTTCAGGAAGGGATGATAATCGAAGTTCCAATAGATGATATGCGAAACAAAATTTTCACGGATAAGATACGAATCAAAATTTAGGTGGATGAGATATGAAATGAAATAGTTAAAGGAGATAGGGTTGAAATCAGTATTTATGAGATACGGATTAATTAAGTGTAGGGAAAAACACAAGGTAAGCGATAATGGATGGGAATTTTGACATTAATGACGCATGGATGAAATATGTATGTATGAGGTATGGATGAAATATGTGTGTATGAGATATGGATGAAATATGTGTGTATGAGATATGGATGAAATATGTGTGTATGAGGTATGGATGAAATATGTGTGTATGAGATATGGATGAAATATGTGTGTATGAGGTATGGATGAAATATGTGTGTATGAGATATGGATGAAATATGTGTGTATGAGGTATGGATGAAATATGTGTGTATGAGGTATGGATGAAATGGGCTTGTACTCGCGAGATTTGAATCAAAATTAGTATGAACGAAAAATGGAATGAAATAACGGAGTACGATATGGATACAAATAATTATTCCCCAAATATGTATGAAATATAATATAGTATGTGAGAGGTATGACTGAAAATAACCATCCATTGAAGTATTGATGGAAATAAACTGGACGAATAGTGAATTAAGTATGGATAAAATGGATGAGCGCAGGTGTCGGGGAGATATGATCGAAGTGTTCAAAATTTTCAACGGGATGGATAGGATGGACCATGAACTTTCAGTACACCGCCAATCGACTGCTTTTACAAGGGGACACCAGTATCGATTGGTGAGGGACAATGCAAGGTTATAGTGTCGCAGGGAATTTTTCTCTAATAGGGTTGTTAATAAATGGAATAGCTTATCCCTGGAGGTAGTAAATTGTAACACAATTGACACGTTTAAAAAGAAATACGATAAACATGTTGGGGTAAATCGAGAAGCTATCCATACTTAGAATAAGACAACCATAAATACATTATGGGCATTGTATCGTGTGTATATATTGTTTATAATTTTTGTGATTGTGCTTTTAATTGGGTTGCTGCATTTTTGAAATATATGACATCCATCTTTGTTATGAGCATCTTTTTCTCAGCCACCTCGTTGGGCATTTTGCCTGTTGTGGCGTTGTATTTGTATTGAAAATAAATATGCATGAGATACGAATAAAAATTAGCATTAATGAGGAATAGAATGAAATAACTGAATGGGATATAGGGGTAAAAAATGTGGGAATGAAAATGAACATTCATGAAGTTTGATAGAAAATCAATGTGCATGAAAGGCTAAATTTCATGTTAGCCTCTGATCATTTTAACGTAAAAGCCCTAATTTTCATAAGTTTGTCCTTTGTAAGATATCCATGATCTTTATAAGTTTCTATATAACCCTAATTAAACGAAACAAATTCGAAATAATCAGTATCTAAAAATTATCCGAAACTATTCTCCAGAATTCCCTTTTTTCACTTTCTTTTCCCCTCCACTTATTTGGTAACACGAATGTCTCTTTCATTATCTCATTGACAACATTTTTCCAACGGTTAAAAATCCGGAGACAGTTGCCAGAGAACCTTTAACTAAACCAGGCTATCATGTTCACTTTCCCGCAAAATAAAGTAAAAAATAGGAAGTAAAAAAAAAGAAGAAAAGGAAAAAAAAAATGTTAAAGTCATTACTAAATCGATCCAAATTAAGTCACTTAGATGGTAGTTAATGAAGATCCTAATGAACTAAATCGCTCTTTAAATAATGTCATTTTATTCAGTCAAAGTCTTTCACAAAGTCAATTAACACACTTGACTTTAATTTAGATTTAATTTTAATATATCCTTTTGTAAAAAAAAAATATTTTAGAATACAATTTATATAAGAGAGAAAAAAATTTATTCAAAGCTTCTCGTTTTCGGATTTATTTTCTTTGTATTATTGAGTATGTAAAAAAACAAACTAGGCTTAGTATTTGAAGCTGAGGATTTGGCGGAACGGATGTGTCTTTTTAACACCGTTTGTCCTCTCGTACAGTTCTTTTTCCTCATTGCAAAATACCTTAAATTCTTAAGGAACAGATGGTATAGACAAGAGTAACGTGGAAAATAAAACAGGGTTTGTTTTTTATTAACTTGATATTTATAGGGGATTTTTTTTGTTTGTTTTACTTTTCTCCGCTTTTAGAAGAAATAAATAGATCAGAGGAAAAGATAAAAATAGCCCTGTTTTTTATTTCTGTTTCTTGGCTTTTTTCCGGAGAAGTCTTAATAAATTTTTATGTCCCTTCGGAAAGAAGGTTTTAAGCTTATTTTATTTTGTGTTTGTTCTTGCGTTATCAATTCTTGTTTAACTCTTTATGGTGGAGCCTATAGCCGCAAGTAATGAGCGACCAAATAGAGGGAGGAGAAAAACAAATAAATAAATACAGTGAAATCGTCGTGGAAGCCAAAAAATAGGATGCGATGAGGATTATATCGTGCCCAAAAAGAATGATACACTCGCCTCCTTCTTCGAAAAATAGAGAATTCTTTTACTGTTGGAGAAGACAATTTGACGTGGAATTTTTTTAATAATATGTTGCTTTTGTTTATGGGTTTTAATATTCTTTGTTTCGAGACGGAAAAGAGACCGATACTTCGAAAATACGCCGTGAATGCGTTGACGGAATATTTGCTACTTTTTGAACGGTCTGAAATATATTTCCTGTAGAGATGAAGAGAGAGAGAGAGGTTACACCCGCAACATTCTAAATAATAAATTCGTTACATTACATTCAATAGTAGCTGTTTGTGACAGGATGAGTCAAAAGTTCGATAAAATTTTAAAATTTAACCAACCCTCAGCCTGCTCCAATCATTCAAGGATGATTATAATTTTTTCTTTTGAGATTAAGTTTTTTAACTGACGTATAGATGGCGTACACTATGTTGTACGTGTGTTTGTTTTTACTTGTTCTGTGTCATACGGGTATTTGACTATTATTGAGAAGTGGTAGAGAGTGCTGGCGTACCAGAACACCGCGCTATTTCGTCGGTGATTGTGGGTCGTAATCCAGAGATTATTTGTGTATGTTTGAACCAGACCCTTTTCAGCTTTTTCCGCAGCCTGAAGCCTACGGATCAAATGACAGTAAAATATTGGTGTTTGCTGGAATGACATTCAAGGGACATCAACATTTTTTTAATGAGCAGGAAAGTTACTTATTTTCGTTGACATTAGATGGCACTACAGGGCACATGCAAAGTTCGCTAATACCTTGAAATTAATTAAAAAGGAACAAATGACAATGAAAAATCGCAAGTTGCGCGAATGGAATCAGAAAGATCGATTTTTTTTCCAATTGAAAAAAGGTAGTTCCAAAAATACTGATGGAGAGATGGAACCGAGATAGATTATTGAACTCAAGAAAGTTTATGTAAGTGAGGCCGTCACAGTAAATTGAACGAATGAACGTGCATCCTTCATTCGATTCTGGCAGTCTGATCTGCATTATCACCTTTATATATTGCATGCCAGTGCTATCTATCGATGACTTTGGAATCTAATCTTCTCTCTTCATCATTAAAAAATAATCCGATCTCCCTTTGATCCCATTTGTTCAAAAAATGCTTTTTGTTATAATTATTTACCTTTTTAAATTATACTTCAACGAAAACTCTTGATGCCCAGTCTGTGTCTAGCAAACACTCATCTTCAGGCTGCTAAAAATGGCATAACACTAAGCAATAAAAAAAAAAAACAGAAAAATACATCGATTAATGCGTTTGCTCATTTCTTACTTCGAATAGGTGAGATATGGCAGCACTTCTCTTTCACATAATTTACTTGATCATGTGCTACGTTGTAGGTTTAATAATGATTTTTTATGGTCTCTTTGCGGTGGGTAATTTTGATTGAATGAATGAATCCAAGACATCGTTGCCACTTGTCTCGTGACTAGCCATTCAGTGGCACCAGCAAAGAAATAAGAAAAATATTTTAGTGCTAGAGTTCAGACCAGAATTGAATTTTGAGTCGATTCTCAGCCCGCGAGCGCCAATTGCCGGCATAAAAACTGGCCAAGAAGGCCTGTGAAGAATAAATTTTGTGTACATGTTTGTAGATAGATATGTGTTTGCATAAATGTGTAGTGTATGTAAAAAGAACTGGTCAAATTGGTTAAAAGTCATGATCTGGCAAAGTTAAAAGTTAAAGTTAAAAGTCATGAAGCAGGCAAATGTCATCACAGTTCACAGAAGCAGGTCACACAATCTGCAGCTAGCAACATCTATTCGAAGTGGAATGGGGGAAAAACATCACATGGGAGTCGTGACACAAAAACCCCCAGCAATAACATCAAAAATGCAATACAGGTAACAAAGTTCTGTTTCAACTCAGTGCATCAGAAATTAACGCGGATTTCCTATTGACAAATTTTATGTAAGCAAAACAATCCAAAGTTCAAAAAGAGTCTTCTCGCTCTTATTTTAGTGTTAGAGTTGAATATATAGAAACACACACATATATATATATATATTCCGCCTGGTATAGCTTGAATTATATACAGGGCGGGCAAAAATTCCGTAGAAACTTCAAAAATTCATAAAAACCGGAAAAATAACCGAAATAAAAAACGGTTTGCAGGGTTAACATCACTAGGTCACGGGAATTTTTTCAAGGCAGGTAAAAAACAGCCGATAGGTGGCTCTGGTACGAGTGACTTCTGTGGAAATATGTAAATGAGACGGTTTTAAGAACTTTGGCTCCTAATCCACAACCAGTTCACCGCTATAAACCGTGTATATGGACCTCCTGCACTCTGCCGTTGCTGGATTTGTGACTCGCCTGCAATGTGTTATTCCCTCTGGTGGTGGTCATGGGGGACACATACTGCTGTAGTAAGCGATTTGGAGGCATTCTGTTCGTTATTTGCGTATCTTTTCTTTTGACTTGTCTACATCAGCGCCACCTATTGGCTATTTTTTGATTTTTTTCTCCCCGTCTTAAAATAATTCCCGTGACCAAGCGATGCTAACCCTGCAAACTGTTTTTATTTCGGTTATTTTTCCGGTTTTCATTCATTTTTAAAGCTTCTACGGACTTTTTGCCCACCCTGTATCTCCATCTGATCTTTCTATCTATTCATCTAAATGATTTTAAATTTTGGAGTTTATTTAAATAAATTATAACGAAAGAAAAAACCTCTTTCCATCACATAAATAATTTAAAAAAGGAATTTTGAATTCAGAATTTTCCAGTCTGTATGATTATGAGAAAAAATGTCATAATTAAATACACAAAAAGAGCAGAGCATTTCTGTATTTTCATTCCCAGTAGGAAAAAAAAAACCATTCGCTTCAGGGAAACAACAAAAGCAATATTTGTTTCTAAACGAGGAATCGGACACGACTTTCCCTATTTGCATTAGAGCAATAATGCAACAAATCCAAAATAATCGAACCCACCCTTCCCCTCATTCAAATACACACATCACCATAAAAATGATTCAAAAAATTGTTTTTCATTAGTGATTCAGAAAATTAGAAAGAAAAAAGAAATGAGACTTATACGAAATGGGGGAAAAAATGGGAATTATTTGATTTGTACCGAATAATATATAAAAAAAAAAAACTAAATAACAAGGAGCTTCGTCAAGGGAAATTTTATGACTAGATTTTCAAAAAATCCACAATTTTTTTCATATTTCAAGCTCTTATTAAAAATGTATTTGTTTTTCGCATAAAAGTGCATGTGTACTTGGGGTCGCGTTTCGAAATCACTGGAAATTGTTGTTTTTTTGTGCGTACTTTTTTTCCATCATCCATCTTTGTTGTTTTTTAATTATAAATATACAAAAACAAAGGGAAGAAACAAACAATCCCTTGATAACTGGAAACAATTTTTCTGTCCTTTAATAAATTTCTGTTTCAATTTCGTATTTAGTCCGAGAGATTACGTCGTTGGAAAGGATTGATCTCCCGGGGGAGAAACACGAATACAATTGGATAATATTTTGGTTTTGTCAGCACGAGAAACAATTATTTCACGTATGAAATAATGTTTATCATTACGCATCGTTTTTCACAGGGTAACACAGAAAATCCAAATGATTGTAATAAGATCTATTATATTTCAAAGGTTTCTTACCTTTTAACACAGTGAATAACTATGCTCTATTAGGAATATCATTGAAATATAATTTAACCATTGGTTTTTTTTAATGGAATCGGTGAACACATATAGATACAGGGTGCATAGCACAAATAGGGGGGGGGGGTATAGCATTTTACTGGTGAACGGATGATCCTAGAGGCATAATTTCGATTGGAAAAAGTTTACAAATAACGTGTAGTACTTAGATCTGTCATTCGTGTTGTTGTATAGTTATTAAAATAAAAAAAATTAGATTTTTTCATACATTCCCCATGTGCCCCAAAACCCAATTAGAAACTTGTTTCCCTTTCTCTTCTGATGTGAAAAAAAAGGAAATGCTACGTTTCTAAGTGCAATATTCATTGAGATATTCGAATTCAAAAGACGGAGGGAATTAGGGAAAATTCAGCGTTAAATGCGGATGAAACGGTTTATCCGTATTTAACGCTGTTCTTTCCCAAATTTCGCCCGTTTTTCTAATCCGAATATCTCAGTGAATATTGCACTGGCAAACGTGGAATGTTTTTTGTTGTCATCAGGGGAGACAAGGCAACAACTTTATAATTGGGTAAGAGCAATAGCTGATAAATGGCTCAAGTTGGAATTTATTTTACTCAACTGGTCGAGAAATTTGATGTCTAATATTAGAGTTGGTGTCACGTTTTGGTGTCTGATATTCTATGTCTTCACTCAAATATGTTAACATGAATTAAAGATGGCCAGATTTTCTTTATTCCATTAACTGTTTATTGTCATTGAAAATTTTGGGTCAATTAAGCAACTTGTCAATTAAAATACGATTGGAATTATTTAAAATTCGATTAAAAATTTTCATGAAATATTTGCAGAATAATTTAGCTTTACGTGGCAAAACCAAATGAGATCCAATAAATTGCATTACGTCACAGGTTTTAGGAAATAAATTCATGAGACGTAAAGCGTCCATTTGTTTTTCAAGACCTGTCCATATCCGTACGTTAAAGTTATAATAAATGAGAGGAATTCTCAAGCTTATTTTAGAACAGGGTGCGCGTGGACATAAATCAATTTGAAAACCAATATTCGAAGCATAAAACTTCTCATCTGAAAAACTAATTTGTGAATTTTTTTCCTGAATGTCATGATGTCGAAAAGACAAGTAATTTAATTTACAGTAGGGATTGATTTAGAGATGATTGTTTGAATGACTCCCTTCCATCTCAGTGAATTAAGGTCAACTGTGACTATACTTGATTTATGAGTGGAAAATATGGTGAACATATTAACGCTTTGAGCGTGTTTTGAAATGTATCTGATCCGCATTGTAACTGCCATAGTGGAAATCTAAACCTTCTACAAATACAAATACAACGCCACAACAGGCAAAATGCCCAACGAGGTAGATGAGAAAAAAATTCCCATAAAAATATGGATGTCATATCGCTCCCCCCCCCCCCCGAAATCTAAAATAATAATAATAATAACAAAAACAGCTAGGATAAATACTATGTTTTTCTATCACTAATTTCGTGCGCATGCTTGTATACAACTCCGAAAAGATGGGAAAAATACACCGTCTCTCTGATATAATCTAACTTCGAACAAAAGCTGACTTCGCCCACGGACAGTTGATTGACGGAAGGGAAAGGACATCTTATCAGGCAAAGCTCTCTGTACGCATCTAGCTGGGCCTGGGAGTGCAGAAATGAGAACGTTTTGGGATGGCGAGATATTTCGGTATTATTGTCGCTGTAAGGGATAAGAATGATTGCATCAATTTTTGCTACGAGCCAACCAGTAAAATAAGTTACATTGGTATTTAACAGATAAATAATGACGTGTTTTGTGTTGAGTGAAGAGAGTCAGTTCTCGGACTAGACAAACGTCAGAAGTGAATTTCTTCAAGGTCCCATACTTTTATCATCTTCATTAATCACATCGATCGAGATGGCATTGTGTCCGTAAAGGAAATGCACACATAACATGATGGGCGATGCTCAAGAATAACTTGAACGAAGTGTAAACAAAAAAAAAATGGAGCAGGATCTGGAATGTGTAGTTGCTCTCACTCCGGTTTAAATAGTTCACCTATGATTTAATTCCAGACTTTTTTAGATTTAGGTACTGTCTTTGATCGACACCTTTGATTTTCAGAACATTGTTCTATGAGTGTAAAAGAAATATCGATTATTGTTTGATATTTAACGATAACATCCATTGTAACAATTTGGTTATTATTCTGTTTCGTTCGACATAAAATTAGCTATATTCAGATTGATTCGCTCATGCGCGGAAGACAGGCTGCTCCTAGAACGAATGCCAATTCCCATTTACGCTACGCGGTTATTTATTACTGCCATTAACACTAAATTCAAGATCCAATTCACGTTTAGGTCGCCAGATCGGTCGGTAACTCAAAATCTACGTACGTGAGTGCTCATCTGAAACTATTTTAGGCACTCATCTACTATAAGCAACTGCTGTATTGATTAATAATCTGTATAGCACTTATCGAGTTATAGCATCCGAGATTTCGACAGCAATAAAAATCAACCGCCCGTAAACACTGAATGAAAAAAAAAATGGATACGAAGTGTGTACTCTCCGATCTTGTTTTATTTGAAGGAAAGAGCGAGAAATCACACTCGATCCAATTCGAAAATTCAGTCAAAATCATGGCCTTTAACGATTAAGGCACCGCATGATATAACACGGAATGACCATTCAGACAAGATTGTGATTCCGACTATGATGTTAATAAGTCATGGTGAGTGAATTCTCAAGCCTCTCTCCAAGCAGAGATAATCGTATATATAACAGCCCCCACCTCATTTTACCCGCAAATCACGTAAATCTCGTATCAGTTAAAACAAGTGCGGATATATATGCGTGTGCATGCAACATAACAACAACCATGAGCGTTTTAAACTTCCAGGCAAACAGTCTTCATTCTCCACCGTTCATTAGCAACTCTTCACCCTGAGCATTTTATTTACAACTTTCTGTCGAGCAGCGCCCCCCACTAACTATCAACCAAGTTTCTCTCCCGGAGCTTAATCCCTCGGAATATAATGGTTATTGCCCTTCCGGTACAAATAGACATGGAACGAGAGAGATTGAGGCGACGACGATAATAACAATAATTACAATTATGTACATAACAACAGCCACGGTAATTGATTTACTCAGATAAAGTGGGCTAATTCCTGAATTATATCTTTTTGAAATGCTAATTCGTCTGGCTTATTATTATTCGGCTCTTTTAACTGAAGCCCCGAACATGCCACTGGGGTAATGATCATCTGTTCTGTACCGGATGCATTAAAAGTCAGCCGATAATTTCTTAATCAAGCGTGAAACTCACATCCCAGATCAAGTCTCACGAATACTAACTACGTATTATTAGTATCTCAATGTACTCTCTCAAGGTTTCCCAGAACTCTATTTTCTAAATAAAAGAAGCGATGGTGCAAGTCAAGAAAAACAATTTTTTTTCAGTGGAGTCACAAATGATTTTTTTGGTCAGCGCATGTCAACATTTAATCTATGCCAATGGCACCAGAGAGAAAAGGGAGGGAAAAAATTCTAATGTAAGCTTGCTTGTGAGAGGGGAAAAACTATTTCCCCCACTCCCAATAAAGCCGTTAGGGAGAAAAAAGGGATAATATTATTTTTCCTCTTTGACTGAAAGGAATAAATTTCCCTGTCACATGATGCGAGTAAGGTTGTCCAAGACATATGAATTGGTTAATGCACGTAACCCCCCCCCCCCCGCCCCGACTAAGGGCCTTGTTATCCTGGGTTCAAGCGGAAAAAAATGTTTGGCTTGACATGTACTTTGTTCTCTCAATTTAGTGTGTGTGTGGCAGAGGTTCTAGGAAACCCTGTAAATTGCACACACAAGGGGATTTCCAGGTTTCATTCCTTGACTGTTCTGGAATTTCTGTCATATAGTCATGGAGCCGCTTACTAATGTGCAAACTATGATGTGTTTCGAAACCACCATGATCAACATTTTAGATTTTTAACGTTCACATGAAAATTGGCATTTCAACTTTATAGGATGAAGTGCAAGTTAAACGTTCGTTTCACATATCTGGACCTAGCATCTTGAAATACTAGGCTGACTGATCTTCCATATTTCATGAACAAAAATGTCACGTCGTTATTTTCTCTATAGCCAATCAATGTTCCTTATCCTGCTTCTTTTTTTAAACGATTTTCGAGAAATCACTCGGAGCGGCAAACCTATTTGAAACCCATTGATGATTTTTAAGTAATTTTATCCGTAATCATAGGCATACGTACGGGGGTGCTCAGGGAGACCGTATTCCCCTCGGCCCAGTCGATCAAGAATTAGAAAAAAAAAATTTAATATTTCGGTGGAAAAATTGGAATATCAAAAGAAAATATCCTTTATATGCTATACTGACCAATTTCTGTTAATTCAAATGCTTTTTGAAGGGTTGTAACTTAAAATATCTCTAGAAGGAAATTGTTGTACCCCTTCCAAATTCGATCAGACGTACGCTCCTGTCCGCAATTAGCAACTTCTTTCATTTTTTGGCAAAAATTAGTGATGTCCCGTATCTGTCCGTTTCCTAACATTTGGCGAGTTTTCACTGTAAAAACATTCGGTGTCTCTATTTCTAGAATGAAATGTTCTCACTGAACGGTTAACCGAACGAAAACTGACTGCGACCATTCTTACCACCACACACACGATACTCGATGCTGTATGGAAGAAAACAGTAACTGCTAATATATCATATTTATTTCAAAGAAAATTGAAAATAATAATGTTTCAATAAAGCACGTATTAAAAAAGCGTAACAAAAAAAAAAATAATTCTCTCCATTTCCTATCTCAAAATACAAATAACAATACCATTGAATGTTTTTTAATCAGAAATTTTCGCACGAATAAGTTCATTTGTATTCACTGCAACATCCATTATTATTTTCACGCAATTTCTTTCGCCCGATTCGGAGGACACGTAAAAGCAATGCACATATAAAAAAAAATAACCGAAACATACAAAAATACTTGTACAAAGCGAACGTATTTTTTCTCGAACAAAAATAGATATTTGGAAAAAAAGAAACGAGGATATTTTCAACGAAAGTACAATAATAATAATAGTATTGGATGAAAATTTTCTGATTATCAGCCGAGGCTAGAATTAGTAGATGCTACGAAGTTCGAGAAGCAGAATAACATTAATAATAATATAATAATATAAAAAAAAGTAACGTAAATGCGAATGGAATGCTTATTATGTTTACTTAATGCACGTCATTAGGAGATAAAAAAAAAGGAAAAAAAATGGTTTACTTTAATGAGAAATGGAGGCTTTTGAGAAGAAAATGGAAAAAAATACATCAGGGAGTATTGAGTTCTATTTTTATTTGCTGATCATTAAAGTCCCGAACATCCCTTTGTGTTCCTTCTTCATTGACTGATTGAAAATTAATTTGAAAAATAAAATTATCATGATAATATATTTATTTCCATAAACATAGCTTATTTCAAATGAAGAGAAAAAAAAATTAATTTACATTTTATTATAAATTTTTTGCCAGATACTCTTATCGTTATTTTTTATAACAAACGATTTAAGACATAATATTTTGAAATGGGTTTTTCTGTGCGTGCCAATTTCTTATTAATTTTTTTTTCTCAATTGAATTAGAATTTTTCTTTTCTATTTTTATTTTTTGCTATATTTCGTGAAAATATATTATTGTGATAAATAATTTAAAATACCAAATTCTAAAATAAATATGTATGTTATATATGCGGTAACTGTGATAAATCCAGTTAATTATGCAAACTCGCCAAGCAATTTTGGTAAGTTTGATAAATTTCCCTAAATTAATCACTTTTAAAGGCGATTATGCATGGTACCCAAGTGTCGTTGGTAAATTTGATGTTTTAAAAAAATAACAGAGCCTGGAATTTGGAAATCATATATCTATTTGCATACTACCGAACAATAAACGTAGAATTAAAAAACGTGCATTCGTGGTTTCATTACTGAACAGGTAACTAGAGGAATGCATATTTACCTGACAAGTAACATCAAGATCCAACGTAGAGAAAAAGTGGTCATGCTAAAAACCAATTTCCAGAAAAATTGAATGTGTATTTGAGTGAACGTGACGAGGTTAAAAAATTGTCAAACGCATATTAATCGGCGCATAACGGAGCTATGAATTTGAGAAACGAAAAACAGGCACATTACGGAGCTCGAAAGTTGAGAAATGAAAATGTACAGACACATTATGCTCCAATGTTGAGAATTTACAGACACGTTACAGTATTTCGAACCACACGTTATCCGAATTCCAATGTCGAGAAACTAAAATTCAAAGGAACATCAATGAGCTCCAATGCTGAGAAACGAAAATATACAGGCACATCACATTATAGATTCCCAAAGTTGAGTAACGAAAATTTACAGGCACTCCATTTTTTACCGAACTCCGAAGTTTGAATGCACGTATTTACCAGAATATTATCAAGATAAATCGTAGAATAAAATGTTTCAAATAAACTTGTGCAAAAAAAATGTAGTTTCAAAATTAGAGGAATATGAAAAATAATATTGATTCATCCCAGAAATTAAAATACCAAAAATTATATAGCATAAAGCAATATAAGTTTTCTTAAAATCAGAATCGTTTATTATCTACCATCCATGCATATTAAATGTAAATGGTGACCATGCAAACAATTTCTACTGAAATTTTATGAATCAACGCTATTTCTTTCATTGAACAGTATTTTACTTAATTACTAAAAAAAACAACTTTTTCGAGAAGATATGTTTTATAAACATAAAAAACAATTTTTTCAAAGAGAAAATTATTTTATATCTGAAAGTACTATTTGATAATAAAAAAATTGCCTTGAAAAGCCATTAACAGCTCTATTCAAACAAAAAAAAACCCCGTTTTTTCGTGTTTAATAATTTCTATGGACTCGGACTTTTTTTTTAGCTTTATTAGAATAAATGCTACTTTGAAAGCCAATTTTATTTAATTTAAAATATAAATCTTTTATTATTGATACTTCCTTGATAAAAAAGAAAAAAGATTTTAGTGTTTACTTTAATTCAGTTTTTTCCCCCACAAAATGTTGAAATTGTTTTATACTTTATTTACTTTAATTGAAAAAAAAACCTATTTTCAAAGAAGAATAAACAAAAATGAAAAATTTCGTTTATTTTTTAATGTGATTAAAGTTTTGTTAATTTATTGCTCGGATTTTGGAAATGAATGCAAAAAAAAAAATAATAATAAAATAAATAATAAAATGCCTCGGAAACATTTTTGAATCAATTATTTTGAAAGAAGAAAGAAACTGAATGATAAGTAAAAAAAATACAAATAAAAATTTTAAAAATATTGTCATTTCTTTTTTTCTCGATTGGTTTCATCAATATTTAAGCTTTATGATTTATTATTTGTTCAATTTTAATCTTTTGTCGAGGGTATTTACTAAATATTAAGTCGCATTTGTCAAATATCATAAATCGTATTTGAATGTATTAAAATATATTTTGTTCATATCATTTTAAATAGCGAAATTCGCGTCAGATGTTCAGTTAAATAAGAATTCAGCGGATGAGTGGTTAGGAATTCAGATGATGTTTTCTTGAATAGGAATTCAGTGTTTTTAGATTTATTTTATTAGATATTCTCTTAACCCTTTATGAGCGGCAATTAGAAACCACTAAATCCGCCTTCAAAATGTGATATTTCTTATTTAAGTCTATTTTCTTTCGATTTTCAACATGTGCAGACTAAGGGGTATGGGGGAAAAAGTTTTCCGTTGAGAAACCATTTTTACAAAACATCTGGGCTCGCCAGTACTAAAATAGAAGGCTTTTATGGAGGCGAAATATCTCGTCATTGCCGCTTAAAGGGTCAATCATTTGTACGGTTGGTCTGATTAATCAACAAATCTCTTTAATTTAATCGCGATTAAAAATCGTTCTGATTAATCGATTCATTTTTATAATCGCTGTAAAAAATTTTCGAGTTGATCAATCCGATAAAATATTTAAAAAATAACTAGATTGATTTCGGAATGAAATCAAATTGAACTGTTAAATTATGTATTGCAATATACCAACTAACATACCGTACTGCAAGCTTGTCCGTATTCAGAGAGAATTTCTAACCAATAGATTGCTGTCGGAATAATGAAATATCGAGTGTAAAATATGAACATAAAAAACAGGGAACACTATATTTGAAGGCAAATGAATTGAAAAAAATTAAGTCTTACACAAAATCAATCGTTCCCGTGTACTGTGTAACATTTGAGAATTACAGCGTACTATCAGTTAAGAAAAATAAAGCTGCTGTAATATGATGCATCTAAAAACGTGGCAAAAATATGCAGGAAGAATTTTTGCTTTTTTTTTTTAGGTATTTGTGAATAATATTTTTAGTTAATATCAGTGAGGGATTCAGTTGATTATGATTTAAGTTGCAATTTAGTTAAATAAGAATTCGGTTGAAATTTAGTTAGATAAGAACACAGTTGAGATTTATCTGAATAAGGAC
The DNA here is from genome assembly GCF_987345545.1 of Pholcus phalangioides. Taxonomy (NCBI): domain Eukaryota; kingdom Metazoa; phylum Arthropoda; class Arachnida; order Araneae; family Pholcidae; genus Pholcus; species Pholcus phalangioides. Next base: position 1,748,124 of record NW_028301601.1, read on the forward strand.
TCAATTGAAGAGAATAAAGTGGATATTTAGTTAAATAAGAACTCAATTGAGATTTAGTTGCATAAAGGATTCAGTTGGATTCAGTTGCAATTCAGTTGCAATTCAGTTGAATTCAGTTGCAATTCAGTTGAATTCAGTTGCAATTCAGTTGAATTCAGTTGCAATTCAGTTGAATAAGGATTCAGTTGCAATTCAGTTGAATAAGGATTCAGTTGCAATTCAGTTGAATAAGGATTCAGTTGCAATTCAGTTGAATAAGGATTCAGTTGCAATTCAGTTGAATAAGGATTCAGTTGCAATTCAGTTGAATAAGGATTCAGTTGCAATTCAGTTGAATAAGGATTCAGTTGCAATTCAGTTGAATAAGGATTCAGTTGGATTCAGTAGCAATTCAGTTGAATAAGGATTCAGTTGCAATTCAGTTGAATAAGGATTCAGTTGCAATTCAGTTGAATAAGGATTCAGTTGCAATTCAGTTGAATAAGGATTCAGTTGCAATTCAGTTGAATAAGGATTCAGTTGGATTCAGTAGCAATTCAGTTGAATAAGGATTCAGTTGCAATTCAGTTGAATAAGGATTCAGTTGCAATTCAGTTGAATAAGGATTCAGTTGCAATTCAGTTGAATAAGGATTCAGTTGCAATTCAGTTGAATAAGGATTCAGTTGCAATTCAGTTGAATAAGGATTCAGTTGCAATTCAGTTGAATAAGGATTCAGTTGTAATTCAGTTGAGTAAGAAATCAGTGGAGGTTTAATTGAATAAAGATTCAGTTACAATTTAGTTAAATAGGATTTTAGTTGAGATTTAATTAAATACACAGAAATTTAGTTAATAATTTGGGATCTTATGTTTTTAAAAAGGGAACGTTTCCTATGGAAACATGATGGCAATGTTCACTTTTGGAAATAAGCTGTTCAATTACCGTATTCTCCCGCATTAGTCGATATGCCGTAAAACTCGAGGGGTACCAGCTTTTTGAATGTTTTGAGTTCCTGAGTTCGGTCCATTTCAAGCATGCCGGAAAAAAGAGGTTTGATGAGGATCACAGTATGCATTAAGCCAATTTTATGTATTATTAAAATAAGGAAATTTAAGAATTTTAGAGCATGCCTGAAAATACGGCTATTAATGGCATGCTGGTCTACCTCGATGTTACTTGGCATGCCGATTATTGGGGGGGGGGGTATACGGCAATTGAATAGGAACATAGTTGTAGTTTGTAGCTGAAAAGACATTCAATTCATGTTCTGTTACGAATTTAGTGAATTTAAATTGGGAATACGAATGAGGACACGCCAAAGGTCACTTGAAAAGAGCTTACCGAGCTATATCAGTCTATTAGTCCTACACTTAAAAATTCTTGGAGACGTTCACATACCAAAAGCTATAATTGTATTCCCCCGTGAAACATGCCTTAGAACAGTGTTTCTCAACCTTTTTGATGTCAAGGACCGTCTGTAGTAAAGGCCAATGTTCCGCTGCCGCCATGTTGCGTCAGAAAGTCAATTTCAACGCCACTCTCCCATAAAATAAATCCAAAATGTATAGTTCTTTTATAATTGACATAGAAAAAAACATTGAAGTAATATATTACAATTTTTCACAGCATAAAATTTGCCATTATGCAATGGTACTAAATAAAAATAATCTCGCAGACTCCTTGCAGAGTACTCAGGGACTCCCGGTGGTCCGGGAACTACAGGTTGAAAAATACTGCCTTAGCACGAGAAGAAAAAAAAATTCGGAAATGCAGTATTTATTCAATTTGAATAAAACTCTTTCTCTCTCCGCATTAACTGAGGATGGAATTGTGCATTGTGTGGGCACCAGACAATTGCTTTCATGGGCGGCGATTCTCAGGGGGGGGGGGGAAGAGAATACAGGTTGAAGGAATTCATTAAAAGAATTCTCTTCAGAATTGGAAGAATGTCTCATTAGAAAAAAGAAATAAAAGATGGACTTAAAAAGAAAAAGGAAGAAGCTGAACGAGATGGTCGTTTTGGTGGCGCTTAAAATAACATCAAAAGGGTAGCGGCAGCAAGTGCAATTAATTTAATTAAAACGAGAATGGTGGTCGGGAAGTTTATCGGCCAGAGTACGTTTCGCCAATCGAGAATGAGAGTGTGTGTGTGTGTGTTGGGCAAATAAGATGGAGGAGCATAACAACGATGAAGGAGCAGGTAATTTCCATCCCAACCCCGTTCCTGATTAATTATTTATAAATTGAACATCACTCGCCTTTAATCACGAAAATGACGTTTCGTGAAATCAAAGCGTCGGGGGCTAATTAGCGAGATTAAAATATATCCCGAAGCAACATCTAACGCACGCACAAACGCATCACGCCATTTTAAGGAGCTAAGGGGTCCACATCCATATGGTACCGGTACTCGAAGAGAGTATTTACGCGGGATAACTAAAAGGAGACTTTCCTCAAGACGTGCCGAGATCGACTTTCGCGAAGACTTTAATGAAAACTTCTGAAACCGTGAAGAGCGAACGTCAGATTTACATAGCGGTTGCGTCAGAAATACGGGGCTCGCTCTGTTCGGCAACACGGTTCGTTAGTTTCCCGACACCCATTAGAAATCTCACCGACGTCGCTGAATTCACAAGCATCTTAATGTGCGCGGGTGCATTAAAATTCGTAAAGATCAATCAGAGTCTCTAAATTAAACATCACATGAAAGGTACACTCAGCTGTTTCATTTCGATTAATCGAAGCCGTCTTTCATAATTTGTGAATTAAGAGTAAAAAATGTGTAGAGAAAGATGTCCTCTCCACTTGTTAATAAAAAGATATACCGAGAAATATGGCTGTTTATGTAGATATACTAGTTTTCGGAAAGAAAAATTCTGCTCTGCGGAATGCACGAACCCACACCCTCTCGCATTCCAGATGAGCACGCTACCACTGCGCTATAGAAGCAGGTAGAATAATTCTTCCTCGGAACATTATATGCCACCGTCTGGTGATGCCGCATAGCTGATTGCTGTCTCCGTCTATTGCTCGGTACCGTTCACCACATATATAGGGTGATTATAAATTCATGGAACAAACTTCAAGATGTGAAACAAGGTACCTAAACAAGCATTTTAGACCATAGAATGTGCGGTTGAATCGCAATAGTAAAAGGCGTTAGAAGGTATTTGTAGAGAGTGCTCAACCGCACTTTGTCAAAAACAAATTCATTTTTCCAAAGGATTTTCTGCAATTTGCGTTATCAACCATTCAAGAGTGGTTATAATAACCCTATAATAAAGATGTTTTCTCCAATTACTTTCAATATGTTTAATAACGACGTTATTTTGCGAAAACTGTGATAAAAACTAGGTAAATACAATGTGTTTAATGAAGCATAACAAATGCAGACTAATTAGCAATGATTTACGGTATACAGGGTGACTATATATATAACTAAAGTTATGATTTCAAAACACTGTAAAATAAGAACCACTGGTCAGAATGACTTGAAAATTGCATGGATATTTCTGAGGCAATATAATTTTGTATAGCGAAGAGGACGAAATACTTGAAAATGTAAAATATACAATTTGATCATTTGATCATTTTTGTCGCACCACGGTCATTTTTTTCACGCGAGGGCTAATTAGACCGGGACCTACAAGTTATTGCCGATTCCGAACGGCAGGCTTGTTTCTTATACTCATCGAGAGGTTGGTGCGTTAACCCCTCGATGGGGGACTCCGTGCGGAAGCAATTTTTCCTGTGGTCTTGTCGCCGTTTCAGTTGTACCCCTGTGTCAGAAAAGTTTTCTGACAAGGACGAACCGGGTATCGAACTCGCGACACCTCTGCACGTCCTTTGGTACTTTAGGTGAGTATCTTATCGACTTGGGCTACCGCGCCCGTAAAATATACAACAGTGAACGCATCCAGCACATGGGAAATTTGCTCACAGAATGAAAACGATAGCCAGTCGGGGCAAAATGATAGCTTAATTAGCATGACGCAATTTCGTAATTCATGAAAACATCACAAAAAATGAAAAGTCATTTAAACAAAGAACTACAACTTACACAAAAAATGTTTTAATATGTTGTCCACTGTGTTCTGGCTGTGAGGTGGAAGCGCAAAAATGTTTGTTCAACAGTAGATCAGAGTATGTCATGGTAATGATGTGGATGTGCTTTCAATTCACCAAAGTTTGTAATCCGACCACTGCACATAATATTTTGGAATATCCTCCAAAGCCAAAAATTACAAGGGTTATAGTAGCGTTCAGGTGTCGTGCCATCCTGTTACTGTTAAAATGGTCCATATGCACCTTCGGACTGGGGCTTGTTTTTTATTGGGGCAAGGACCATCAAAGTTATGCTGCGATAAACAATGATCTAGCGATATAATGACTTATGGTTGAATTCGCACCACAATTTACCCAAGTTGCACCACGATATAAGGCCTGCCACATTACAATACTCTGCAACTTCGAATGGTTGATTGCACTTATTGCAGTAAATCCGTCAGAAAAATATGGTTCTTGTTTTTTGTGAAGCGCTGTTGTACACTCTCTAAACACACCCTCTACCGCCTTTCCTATTACGATTCGACCACACATTACATGACCGAAAATGCTAGTTTAGGAGCCTTATATCACCTCTTAATATTTGCCCCATGAATTTAGAATCATCCTGTATACGCTCCAAGGAAGAAATACTCTATCTGCTTCTATAGCGTAGTATTAGTGCTCGGCCGGAATGCAAGAGGGAGTGGGTTCGAGTCCCCGTAGATACAGACATTATAAGCCAAATATATATTATATTTAATACGCAATGCTGGAATATTAGAATGCATATATACTTTCATGTAAATACGACAGTATGCATATAAAACCAAATGTTTAGCTATATACATAGTCTCAAAAGTCAAAGGAACAAGTGACTTTGCCAATAATTTCGATGGAGTTCGAATATCGGTTTGAATTAACTGGTGTAATTCGATTGAATTAGTATGAGACTTCATTATAAACGTTAATTCTAGCTTCTAGTTGATGGTCCGGTGGCTATTGGTTAGAGAAGGAACACAAAAGAATTCATTCTTAACCTCGCTGTCTATGCATCAAACGTTTCTAGAAAACACCGAAACATTCTAATACAGTTAAATAAGTCAACATTGTACTCCCGACACAGCATTACAGGCAACACGGGAGTGCCTCTCACCGGAAAGTTGGAATGACGTAGAAATATCTGAAATGGCGTTTAATCTGGATAAATAAACGCGTAACTCTAGAGTTTGAATAGCATACGCCTACTGAAACTACAATTATACAGCGGAATTTACAGTCGGCTGGGTTTTTATACCAAATCCAGGACGAGACAAGTTAGAGCAATTTCACTATCAAGGCGCAAACTGGACGAATTGCGTGCCCAGTCCCTTTTTAAAATGATCGCGCGGGAGGAGAAGTTCGATGTTTCGGAAACACATCGCACAAGTGGAAAATGTTTACACAGATGAAACATCTACGGAAAGCTTTCCGCTTTGAGAAGAACATTCTGGAGACACGAGGAATATTTGATTTTCGTTTCAGGAACCGAAACAACTGAACCAACAAACTTCATCCCAACCCCAATTTCTCTCTCTCTCTCTCCTAGACTTTGCTGTTTTAATTGCGTCAATATCGTCATCAACGGAAATACTTTATATTTTCCTCCAACCGATTCTTATTACCTTTGATACAACATTGCATGTATGCATAACATGGGCGTCGTCGGTTTACTTGATATTTGTTTGCACGATGTTTATACAAACAGACACCGAAAAGTACCGCTTCTTTTAAAAAAAGAAACGGAAAATACCATGTGTTTCGTATTTCCAAAAACATATAATGCTTCCATTCTCACGTGCAAACTCCAGCTCATAGGGACAATAACCTCGCAAATCAGAGCTGACGTGATTCAGAGAAAAAATATATCAGGTGTTTTCAAAGAGACAATGATTTGAATATTTTCGAAAGAAGTCAAAACTTAGTCTGAAAGTTCGCGGAGGAATTTCGGAAAATACCGCTGAATTCCTAAAACTTTTGCCGAAGTGTATTTCCAAATAGAAGACTGATTTTTGTTTTTACATCAACATCATTTTTCGAGCATATGAAGGTAGTTTGTGTTGAAATCACCATTATATTGGGGCACAAATATAATGAAGCTCTAAGCAGAAGAAATACACACCTCATAAACCGAGAATCAATGAAGGTAAAATCTTGAAATGATTCAAGACATCGGCAAAATTCGTCGTCAGAATTCCTAATTTATACAGATTTCGTTATGTATCTGAATTCAGATGGTAGGGAACATTGAGTTACTATAAACGAAGAAGTTCTTGAATCGTTAGCAAGATTCTACGTATCTGTTAGGCATGAAACACCTATGCATAGTGAAGGTGACGTGTTCTTTCTACCAGCTGGTACGATGCATAAACAAGATAATTTTCACCAGACATCAAATCATCACTCAAAAATTGAGACAACAAACTGCTGTTTCGAGGCTGATATACAAAAATATTGCCATATAAATAAATGCCATATTTCTTCAATATTTGAGCTCAATTCTTAAACTTGCCCCTCCTTGCCAAGTTATCATCAATACGAGTGTATGATGTCACTCTCCACTATGCGCACGAAGATTTCTAACAGGTGGCTCATGAGAAGATGAATTTAGGAAAGAGAGAAAATTCAACTGCTCTTGCGGGGAATTGAACCCCCATCCTCTCACATGCCCGGTGAATGACCTATACCTCTAGAGTCTAGACTACAAAGACAACGAATATCAATCTTTCCTTAAACGTCGCGTGCACTGAATCATTCGTTGTCTTGTAGTCTAATGGTCTATGGAGTTACCCCGCCAGCGGCACATTTACAGATCGCTTAAATGGCCCGTGGCACAATTCCAGAACATTTAAGTGGCCCGTGGCACATATTCAGATCACTGAAGTAGGCCCGTGGGATATTCAAAGATAACTTAAGTAACTCACGACACGGTTCCAGAACACTTAAACAATCCGTGGCACATTTAGAGATCCCTTGAGTGACATGTGGCACATTTAGAGATCCCTTGAGTGACATGTGGCACATTTAGAGATCCCTTGAGTGACATGCGGCACATTTAGAGATCCCTTGAGTGACATGCGGCACATTTAGAGATCCCTTGAGTGACATGTGGCACAGTTTTAGAGCACTTAAGCGGCCCCCAGTGCGGTACCGCACTGGGGGCCAAGACTAGGGCCGGCGATCATCACTCAAGTTACACGCGGAACATTCCCAGATTACCGAAGTGATCCGTGGATTAATTACGGATCACTTGAGTGATGCGTGACGCATTTCCTGAGCACTTGAATATACAAATACAAATACAACGCATCATCCAAACCCCCCACTCCGCCCTTGTCATCAAAAGTCAACAAATCGGAAACACCCTCCCCCCCTCCCCATCGACATTGACGTAATACTTGAATGATCCCTAAAGATGAAAAATCGTTGCTCATAGATTGAGAAATCTGAATTTCAGGGTTTTTTTTTAACCGATTAGCAACGACGTTTCATCTTTAGGTCATAAAAATCCGAACCCTAATCATCACCATTCGAGCGTCGGTTTTCTATCCGAACACGTGCTTTTATTCTAGCTAGAGGTCTACGCTATATTAGCTTTGAAATGGCTGTTTGGTGTTTCATGTTTTTGTATTTCGAGTTATTTACGTTGAATCTAATTTTCCACAACTGCGCTCAAACTCAAAAAGTGTTTCCTTTACATCAAATTACCACTTAATTATGAGCGTGAAGAAAATTATGACATCTATGATGATATCTACTACAAATTGATGTGAACCGTGTGACAGAGGATGTCTGTGGGACCTGAACTATATCTGGTGATATGCATCGTGAGAGCAAGGTGACAACGCTTATCGGAAATCAATCGTCAGCTGATACGAGGAGACGATGACTATTATCTTTGGGTGCCTCTGAAGTGGATATGTATAGTGAAAAATGCGTCATGATACCGAAGCTAGTACTGTTCGACCGCACATATGCATCTCGTAAACATTCTTTTGAGGAACTTCTAACGAATTGATGTGTACAGGAGATTTTTTAATTTCTGTGCAGCGAGAGTCATTCATGCATTTAACCCTTTGACTACAAATTAATTCCTCATTTTATGAGTTTGACACATTTATTATGAAAATGAACAAAATAGGTCACAAATAACGCACGCATTTAGCGTTTGGGTTTTTCCTTATCGACCTGTGCTCTCTAATCAGGGCTGGGACTATCTGCTGCGATGGATTATGAGCAAGAGATGATGCCTATTATACATTAAACTGGCAGCTTTCGCGACTCATGGATATGAAGCTGCCACCCCATTTTGATTCGAGGTTCACAACAGTCAATAACTTGACATCCGATAGGTGGCAGCTTCACAACGATAGCTGTCAGTTTGATCCATGATGGGTATTATCTTGCTGTGCTGTGAATCTGACATCGATTTCTGTATTGAGAGCTGCAAAAAAACGTCTTAGATGTTTAGTTCTTCAACTCGTTCGATTTTCTCTCACATCTGTTATAATAAAATAACTTACATATAATTTTCGTTGTGCTTTTTTTACCGCCTCTTCGAAACAAGGTAAAAAAACAATGTTTTTTTTGTATGGTTTTTCTTCTAGACATGCAATTCCTGTTTCTTTCAGCAATCACGTTTTCGGGCGAAATGTTTTATTGTGTTTATCCATGGAAAAAACAAACTTCAAGTTCAAGACTATAGAGCCTCAACAAAGTTAATGCTATTTTTCAACTCGGTATTACATGAAATATTTATGATCATTTCCGCGTTGGGGATGAACTCAATGCTCACTTTTCTGGCTCAACAACCACATATATCTTCCCCCGGAAAAGTTCTATTTTTTTTATTAAAACTCAATAAAGAGGTTCACACTGATCATAAACCATTTACGCAAAGGACAGTATCCGTCAAAGTGATATTTTTACTACTTCTTCTCGATAGACTTACCGTACTTTTTCTATCCATTAGCCGAATGCTGCGAGGTAGACCAGCATACCGGGAACACCTGTATTTTCCGGGACGTCAGAAAATTTGAGTCACTGATTCCGGAAAACTCTCGAATATCTAGACTCATAGAGAATCGACTGTATTCGTTGATTTGAACCTCTCCTGCTCTCTGAATTTTAGGATCCTTTGTGTTTTATGAACTCCGTTGGAGATATAGGTGAAGGATATAGATTTTGGTTTATTGCAATTATCGCATTACTAAGCATATTCGTTCTCGTAGATTAGATGAGCTAAATGAAAAAATTTGTAGACAGACATATTTTTTGTATTCTTTGATCATGTTTTTAAGGCAACTACTGTCCTTCTCTTTCAAATGATGAATTTCGTCAAAATTTTTGAAATTGTTTTTACTTATTCATTTGAAAGAACAGTTATTCTAGAACCAAACACCGTTTCATTGCCATCTTTACTATAACTAGAAGAGAAGTTATTGCCAATTAAGTAAAACGACTTTAATGAAACGACTTAACTTAATTTGAAAATAAAATCTTCGAATACGTTTCTGAAGATTTGTGATTTTTTTGCTTAATCACACTTCACAAGAAAAAAAGCTTCATATGTCATGCATTTTTCAAAATATCTCTATGAAACTTTCCCACTGTAATTTAAACAGTTATGACTGAACAAGGAACGAAAAACTAAGCAATATGGTCAAAACGTCTTGATTTATACGATTTTAAATTGAGAACATCTAGCATATTTAACGCACAATATGTAATTGTTCATGTATATAAAGTCTGAAACGTATAGTTCGCTGAATATCGCGCCGAAGGATGTCATAGCACTAATATATGTGAAGAACATGTTGATACAAGCAGGAGTTTTTAGTGCACAATGCCTATATAGCACGAGTACTGAAAATATCCTAATATTACATAAATAATTAGCAATATAATTTTTCTTCTACCAAAATATTCATGTGAAATGACATTTATTTTCTTAATTTTATACCATATCGAAACCAAAACCGCATGCGTTCTATCCAAAATGTCCTTTTGAAAAAACACAAGTAGGGCAGCCGCTTTAATGTTTGAATAAGCAGAGCAAAAAATTACAGAATTGCATCGCAAAACACGATATTGTAACACAAATGCGAGAGCGTATTTACTTCAATCTGTAAACATGCAAAATACAGCATCTGTATTTCGTATTAGGTAAGTAAACACTTATAATTTTCCATTATTGTTATCAAATTCCTCGGCAAAACACGTTTGCTGTAGTGAAAATTAAATTATTTTATTCCGATTTGCGTATTTATTCCGCATTTAGTAGATTGATATAGTCAATCATCAATACCAATTTATCGCGCGATTCTCATTGAACCTCACTTCTCCCAGCATGCCTGATCAAAATAGACCAGACTTTAACATTCGAAAAGCTGATCCAACCCGTTTTTTACGGCATGCCAGCTAATGCGGGGAAACATGGTGTTGAAAAAGAAAAGAAAGTAGGAGGTCGGGAATCTATTCAGCAAGATTAATATACGGATATATCAGATTTTCTATTCTTCTGGATTATTTCTGGTAGGTTTCGAGATGTATCAGAGGAGTTTATGCGACGTAAGGTTTGTGTGGATATAATCTAAAGCAAGCGCTATAAGACACACTTGTGCCGAGATCGTGCCTTTTTTTTTCATATACGGTATACACGAGATAGTGTATACCGTGTATGAATAAGAAAATATTCGTGGACACTTTTTACAATTTCCTTGCAGAAACGTGTTGTCGTCTAGGTGACTGCGGAGGTAAGACGAGGCTTACTCAGCGCATGGATGACGAATAAAAGGAGTAGAAAGTTTTTACGACCGACCATGAGATAGATCTCATAAAGTAGCAGCAGGAAAGTGTTACCATCCCGTGCTCTTGAGTATGAATACACGCATGTATGTATATGCAAGCCTTATACGTTTTCCATTCATCGTTTCTCTCCGGTATATATACTGAGTCAGACTGCGCATTCCAACGCCATTCAGATCGGGAACACGTTGAAAAAGAAAGAAATGTACGTACTGTATGGGAAAATTGTGCATTTCTACATATTTCTTTTTTTTTACTTTCCGTTGTGTAGGAATTTCACTGAAATGCAAAAGAATACGTCAGAATTTGTTTGATGGGAAAAATATTTTTTGCCTTTTCGCATTTTTTACCTAGTTTTGTGAATCTGCGTCCAAATGGAGACACGACGTGAAAAGCTGTTGCAAACGTTGCACATTGCGTGGGGCAATGTCGAAAGGAAAAGGTACGCCATGGGATTGAGTTGAATAGACATTTTTTTCGATTAGATGAAAATTTTTTCTCCTGGTATTTTATTGGGTGGATATTACATAGGTTGAGACAATCATCAGGTGACACTAAATTATCATAATTTCTAGTGAGAATTCTTGTCGACACTGACGTATATAGGCTGTACACAGGCTGCCATTTTTGTTTTATAAAAACAAAAAATAATACAGAGTATGAAGATTTTTTGCTCGTGAAATCAGTAGGCTTTCTGGATATTATGCCGAGGTGAACAGGAACAAAGTGTTGCTTCTCTCCATCGGAAATCGGACCAAGGACATCTTGCATGCCGCGTGAGCGCACTTACCATTTATACAATAGAAAGACAATTCTTTTTTTTCTGAATACACGCATAGTAGCGTCACTTGCTGAGTAGAGATTGCAGCCTCTTTTTAACTTCAGCTAATGGACTGCATGAGGCGGCAGTAGAGAAGATGGATGATGATTTTTTCTCTCGGCTAAGATATATGAAATCAATAGGCTATCCTGGAGGTGAACAGGAAAAAAAGTGTTTCTGTGAACCGATAAGTGAAAAGTGAAAAAGTGTTTCTCTCCATCGAGCTGGTCTCTACTCAGCAAGTCACGCTACTATGCGTGCTTTAAAAAAAGAAAAATAAGAATTTTTTTCTCTAGGGGTATAATGTTAAGTGCGCTTTCCCGGTATGCAAGAGGCCGTGGGTTCGATTCCCGGTGGAGAGAAGCAAAACGTTTTTCCTGTTCACCTTGGCATAATATTCAGAAAGCCTATTGATTTAAATATAGAATATGACTTCTTTGGGCGAAAGAGTGGTAACGAAATAAATATATAAAGAGGTAAAAACATACGCCATTTAACGTTTTTATTTATTTATTTATTTTATTTATTTATTTACGTCTCAACAGGCAAGGATTGCCCAATTACAGAGATGGACAAGAGAAGAAAAATACAAAAACATAAATACAACAAACGACAAAAAAAAAAAAACCAATGGAAATACATACGGAAAAAGCATATTAACATAAATATTCAATACTCACACATACTTTTAAGAAATTCCCTTATAGTTGAACTGAACATATCGGGTTTCACATCGCACTGATTATATATATTGCACATCTCAAAAATAGGGGACCGTCGTAAAATATTTGTTCGGGGTTTAGGGAGGCGAAAAGTTCACCGAACAGGCCTATTTCCGATTGGCACAGAAAAATCAACAAGTTGAAGAAGGTGGCAGTCATCAATTATATTATTGACAATTTTATACAAAAAGCGAAGGTAACTTCTTCTTCTTCGGCATTCCAATGATTGGAAATGGAAAAAACGTCGCAGTTCAGTTGTACTTACGTCATTGATGTAGACGTGAAATTGCCTGTAAAACATATAACGTAGAAATCTGTTCTGAACTCTTTCTAGAATCAGTGAGTCTAGATTGTTGTGAGGACTCCATATAATAGTGCAGTACTCTAGTTTCGGGAGCACGTAAGTCCTGAAAAGTGTCGCGATTGTTGTGATTGATTTGAAATTATTGCTGCTCCTCACAACAAATCCTAGCAGTTTTAAGCATTTATTGGTGAGATCATATATGTGATCGGTAAATGCAAGCTTGGAGTCAAAGAAAACACCAAGGTTTTTGATTACGGAAACACGGCTGATCGAAACAGCATCAATGGTGTAGTCGAATTCGGTCGATGACAATTTTCTTGTATAGCTGATGACGTGGCATTTTCGAACATTAAGCTGGAAGAAATTAGCCCCACACCAATCATGGAGAGACTGTAGGTCTCTTTGTAGAGCCATGCAATCTTCCAGACTCCCAACTTCGCGATAAATTTTCACGTCGTCAGCATACATCAGACACTTTGATGCACTGAAGCATCGAGGAAGGTCATTCACGAATATTAAGAACAGCAATGGTCCAAGATTCGAACCCTGGGGAACACCAGGGTTCGAATCTTGGACTTATTTTTATTTCCTAAATGTTAAACATAATACGAGTTTTTGAGATTATCGCTGGTACCTCAACTGTACATCATCCAATTTTGTTGCAAAAGCCCGTACGTGGGAAGGATAAAGTGAGGCAACTGAAAGGTAACAACAATACTTAACAGCCGGTTGTAGCCTTTGTTCGTATGAGAGACACGACGAGTCTGAACATGTAACGACAGCATTATCACCAATACGGCATTTGACGCAATAACACCACTCATTCCCCACGTCTGGGCAAGTTCATTCGTGACTTAATTGTCACAAGCTGGCTTTTTGGCTGGTAAATGCCGAAATCCTTGTCCAACGCCAAGTTAGGCACGCCATACTTATCAGTGAAGACGAAAGCTTTATAAATGGCAACGCATATCATGTTATAAAAACCGAATTCACTCTCCCAAAAATGACAAAATGTGTAAATAACTTTCAATATAAACCGACGGGCACATCGTACAGCACCAGAAACTGCTAGTTCCATAATCCACAATGAAATATCCAAATGCATAATCCTATCATTAAACATACAGATAATAAAAAAATTCCACACATAGCGGACCTTATTGCTTTTTATCATAAAAAGAAACCAGGGTTATATCCAAATAACCCAATTTATGACCTTTTCCCCGGTAAAAAAGAAAAATGTCTCTACTTATTATACATATATATATTTTATCATTCTCATGTCCCGCTATCAGCAGCAAATTGACGGTGTTCGGTAAAATATGCAATCGCCCCGGACCGCTTATAACACGGCGCCGAAATAATCATATATTTTGTCACTTTATTCCGTGTCGAGAATAACCAATTGGGTAATTTCATTCATAATGGTCTGTTATATGAGGTGATGGGGAGGGTGGGATGGCTCCAGAGTTCATGTGCTTCTAACGTATTGGCGATTCAATAAAACACCTCATTTCGTGAATGAATGTTCGGGGGCGAGAGAGAGAAGGGTGTTAACGTTATTGAGAAGATTTGCTTCGGAATTTATAGGATCCTTGGTATATTCTTTTTTTTTTCCTTCTATATTCTTTACCGAGGAAATATTTTTTGCTTTAAAACCTCAGAGGTGTCCGATAAGGAGGCTGTTCGGGGGAAATTAATAGGTTTCCGTGACTTAAAGATATTTTCTGGAAACCTCCGAACAGGAATAGCGGGGGAGAAAAAAAGGAGAAATCCTCCCGGATTTTTTTCTTTTTTTTGGATTATTTTTACGAAGATAAATGTGTTGGAACAATTTTTTTTTTATTATTATTTTATTTCGTTTTTCTTTGTCCCTGTGTTATTACTGAAGGTGGAACTTGAGCAATGTCTACTCAGCGGGAGATGAACTGGAATTGTTCGATGTCCATGAAATAAAATATGAGAGGAAAAGATGTGAAAAACTATAAATCTCTCACTTTTTTTTTTGGTGGTGGGATTATAACGAGAAGATGATCAATTATCACGCGTCGAATAATTTAGCAAGAAAAAAAAAGTTATTATCATTAGATAATTATTAATTAAACGAGATTTGATTCATTGAGATTATCATATAATGTAAGGATCAAATTTTATGTAACAAAAAACAAACATTGCTGTTGTGACTGAACTACAGGGTGTCCCACAAATTCGCGAAGAGTTTGAAATTAATAAAAATTGAAGAAATTGGTATATTTGAATGCGGTTTGCGAGAAAGATATTCTACACTGGTGTAATAAATTAAGAGAATTTGCATATTTTATCGAATTTCATGAAAAGACCTGAACTGAATGTAAAACCACTGCTTCTAGACAAAAATGCAAATCTTGTACGTCAAATACGTAAACGTACACATGTGTGTAGGCGGAGCCAGTAGAGAAACAGACTTTATAAGCGCGCGTAAGTTAAGACGCATTTCGTTGGCTAGCACACCTCGGCGAATTTCTTGGTGTTATTCTGCAGCAATCGGTTAATTTCAAATGGTAACAGTAAAAATGAGTAACCACCAACGTTTAGATGATGGAATGAGGTGGGGAATTGTGGGGAGGCTAGAAGATGGCCAATCTCAAGTCCAGATTTGTAGAGAGTTCAATTTAACGCCCAGCGTCGTGTGTAACTTATGGAAACAGTTCCAGGATACCGGATCCATCGAGAGAAAGCCTGGGCAAGGTCGTCCAAGAGCCACGACGGCCAGAGAAGATCGCCATTTGTCGATTATAGCGAGGCGTAACAGGAGTGCTACAGCTTCTCAGCTCTCTCGTGACTTGTATGCAGCCACAGGAACCCGTGTATCAAGGGTGACTGTTTCCAAAAGGCTTCATGAGAGAGAGTTGTTTGCAAGAAGACCTGCTGTTTGCTTCGCGCTCACTTCTACGGACAGGAGAATCCGTTTATCATGGTGCAGAGAGCGTAGAGATTGGAGTATGGATCAATGGGCGAGCGTTCTCTTCACTGACGAGTCCCGGTTCAGCCTAAAAACCGATTCTCGCCGTACGTTCGTATGGAGAGAATCAGGGACCCGCTACCTACCCTCCAATGTCCGCGAAATCGACCATCATGGCGGAGGAGGTTTAATGGTCTGGACAGGCATCCTGTTGGATGGCCGCACACCTCCCCCTGTCTTTGAAAGAGGCACTGTGACTGGTGTGAGATATAGGGATGAGGTCTTGGAGCCCTATGTTTGCCTTTTCAGGGGTGCAGCTGGCCCTGAGTTCATTTTAATGGACGATAACGTGAGGCCACATAGAGCTCTTCTACTCGACGATTTTCTAGAGAGTGAGGATATTCGCCGGATGGATTGGCCAGCCAAATCTTCAGAACTTAACCCTATAGAGCATGTCTGGGACGCTCTGGGGAGGGTAATTGCAACTCGCAACCCCCCTCCAGGAACCATCTAGGGAATGCAAACAGCGTTGCTGTGGAACCAATTGCCACAGGAAATGATAAACTGCCTTATTTCAAGTATGAAATCACGCTGCGAGACCTGTATATCTGTAAGAGGGGACCATACCCCCCTATTAACCCATCTATTAACCTATTTTTTTGTTTACTCTGCAACCGCTGTTTCATACCTTCCGATTCCAACGAGTGTTACGCGCGATCATGCGTGTGTATTACAATTATTGAATGGTTATTTGTTTTGTATTGTATCAATGTATGTACATATCAAATTTCATTAAAATCGGTACAGTAGTTCTAGAGATAATCGACCAAGTCTGCAAATTCTCTTAATTTCTTACACCAGTGTACAAAAGAGGGATTTTTTTGGATAAAAATTTAGTTACAATTTTTGTTGACAGAGGATGCACTTAAAAACAAATGACTGGAAGTACGCAAATCAGACTAATATAAAATGCAGATTGTACGTAATAGCTCATTTCTGAATTTTCCTGTTACTGGCGCTTCCATAAGTTTTCTGTTTGTGATGTTGACATTGGTGAATAGACCACTATTGGTGAATTTGTTTTACCATGAATGTTTCGGACACAGAAGAAATTCTTTCTTCACAAAAAAGAAATCCCCTTAATGAGAATAATTTTTTCGCAAAAACCAACTCCTCCAATTTTTATGAATTTTTTAACTATTCACGAATTACTGGTATATCCTGTAAATTTGACTCTAGAATCTATATAATACGTTTGTTATTTGGTTTAATTATCTGAAAATTTTTGGATTTTATACCTCACACCAGTGACACCAGTGATAGATTATGAACATTATGGTGAGGATTATAACCATATTAAATACACTCAGCTAGATTAATGTGAAATTTAATTATAAAATTTTATTTAAAATAAGAATATGCATAGACTGTAAATGTTCATGAAATAAAAAGAGTCTGACTCAGTGAAAACACACACAATCTCCCGTTATTTCCTAATGGCATAAATAGGAGTTTAAAACAATAAACGAAAGAAGTAATTTCAGCATCAATGAAATAATTCTAAAATCAATGAAATAATTCTAAAATCAATGAAATAATTCTAAAATCAATGAAATAATTCTAAAATCAATGAAATAATTCTAAAATCAATGAAATAATTCTAAAATCAATGAAATAATTCTAAAATCAATGAAATAATTCTAAAATCAATGAAATAATTCTAAAATCAATGAAATAATTCTAAAACCAATGAAAGATAAAATTTCAGTATTAATGAAATATAATTCCAGAATTAAGGAAAAAGATAATTTCAAAATTAATGAAAGAAACAAATTCAGAATTAATGAAAGAAACAAATTCAGAATTAATGAAAGAAACAAATTCAGAATTAATGAAAGAAACAAATTCAGAATTAATGAAAGAAACAAATTCAGAAGTAATGAAAGAAATTAAGAAGTAATGAAAGAAATTATTCCAGAAGTAATGAAAGAAATTATTCCAGAAGTAATGAAAGAAATTATTCCAGAAGTAATGAAAGAAATTATTCCACAAGTAATGAAAGAAATTATTCCAGAAGTAATGAAAGAAATTATTCCAGAAGTAATGAAAGAAATAATAATTAATAAAGAAAATAATTCCAGAATTAATTGAAGAAAATCCCAGAATTAACGAAAGAAATGATTCCAGTATTAATGAAAAAAATAATTTAATCCCTTTTTATCTTTATATGAATTCTCTATCCTTTTTTTTAATGTTTAAAACACAATATTTAGAGACTGAACATTTAAATGGGGAAATTGCAGGCAGGAACTGTTATTCAACGAGTCACGTGATTTCCTTGCATTCGATGTTGATACCGTCGCAGCGGCTCGATGCTCCCTCTAGTAATATAAGGTCGATGGTTGGGACACAACGTGTTTTCCACCTTGGATACCCATGGCACTTCGGCACCCATTAGTGCCGAAACATATGTCGGTGTATTGTTATTTGTCCTTATCTCGTTGTGAATATTTTCTACAGTTTCGGGCAAAGTGATTCTTTTTGATTGACTTGTGGATTCTTTCTTTCTTTTATGATGCTTTTTTTATTTTCAAAATTTACATCAGTCACTATATAAATAGATTATGAACATTTTTGTAATAAATTACAAAAATATTTTCATAGACCCACCATGATTAATATGAAATTTAACTATAAAACTTAATCTATGTAATTCAAGTATATGTATTTATTATGAACTGCAGTAGATCGATGTTCATAAAAATATTAGATAGATGGAGAGAAAAAGAGTCTGTAAATAACTAATCCTTAGTTATTTTGGTAGTCGGATTTTTCGAGAAGGCGATCAATTATCACGCTCTGAATAATTTAATGAAAGAGAAAATGTTATTGTCATTGCACAATAATTAATTAAACGCGATTTGATTCATTGAGATTATCATATAATGTGAAGATGCAACATGGCTTTTATGTAGAAAAAAAAAATTGACCGGAAAAAATTGGTTTGTAGAATCCTACATAATTAGCGTTTGGTTTATTTACCTGACACATTTCGGTTGCATTACTTCACACCAGTCACTATGCAAATAGATTATGAACATTGTGGTGATAAATTATAACCATATTGAAATACACCTAGCATGATTAATGTGAAATTTATTTATAAAATTCTTTTTAAAATAAGAATATATATCCACGATAGATTGGATTTGTTTGATGCTCATGAAATAAAAAGAAGAGAAGTCTGTGGAAAACTATAAATCTAACTTCATTTTGATGATGGGGTTATAACAAGGAGATGATCAATTATCAGACCCTAAATTATTTAATTTAAAAAATGTAATTATCATTACGTAATAACACAGGTCTACAAAAAATACTTTTTGAAAGCTTTATTCGTTTTCATAGAACTGAATTTTATATTACTTTCGGTGCTGATTTCAAAAATGCAACCAATTTTTTTTCGATTCCGTAATGTTTTTTCACGAAATGATTTCATATTTTTGGGGAAATAACTCAAATCCGAATATTTTGGATTTTTTTTAAATCACCTCTTAAATACGAACTTCACATTTGTATCCTAGCTCTGTCATTATAATGATACGCTCTAAAATCAATCAAATATTTTTTGCCCTGGTTTACTACACTTATGTATTACGCATAGTTTCAATGTAATTTGTATGCTGCTTATGTATTACTATTGAAATTTGATTTTCACGTTATCTAAAAAAGTAGAGCGAATATGCCAAAACCAACACCAGATTCGGAATAAGCGCCCCCAAAATCACCCTAAAAAGTTTCAGAGACAAACTTCGAACGTCATCACAAGAGAATAATTCAGATAATTCTCCCAGGGTAAAACATGCGTGATATATATTACGAATACGCACATATTCATTCCATATACATACCTGATATTCTTTTTGTGATACATTAAATGTCATGTGATACCACAACTGATGTTTTATTTGAGTTGTCTATCCATAAAAAAGGGCAAAAAAAAAAAAATTAGAAACATGTTCTTCGTGATCGCGACGAAGAAATAGTTAATAAATGGACACATTACTATAAAAATGAAATAAAGTTGTTTGTGAAAGTACTTTTTAAAAAAAGCTGAACTGCTCTCATGGGATGGTCACATAGCAGTAGTTGGAAATACAATTGTTTTTAGACTAATTTAAATGCACATACAAACAACATACAAATACAACGCCGCAACAGGAAAATTGCCCAACGAGGTGGCTAAACTTAAGAACATCATGGATCCCCGAGCTTTTTTTTGGAGACCCTACCTACTACTGCTACACCACACAACCCCCCCCCCCGCGGAACCCCCAACGAAACGGTACATGCGGGAATGTGCGTGTACGTGTAGTGAAACCTGACGTGAAGTTTTTTGTTTCTCTGTAATGCTTGTTATGTGTAGTGCTGCCATCTGCCACCAGTTTTTCTAACTATTAGTGAAGTGTTATGATTGAATGATTTATCGTTGTAGGACGGTTGCTCTCTTCTTGTATAAGTCAAAAATTTGAATCAAGCTTCGTCAATATCAATTTAATACTTATTACTTACACTGAAGTGCCAAAAGTCATGGGATATCTCTCAATATCGTGTGGAATCTCTTTTACCCGACGAAGTGCAGCAATGTATTAAGAGGCATCCCGTGACTTTAGGCACTTCAGTGTATTTATTAGTTATAGAAAGTATTAGATGGCATCATTATTTCACGTTGTTAATGTACATAACACAGAATATTTAACGTGTCTCTGCAAATAAACTTCTTCCCATGGAAAAACATTTCATACTGCTCAGACAAGTTTCGTAGACCATTAATAATCATAAAAATTTCCAGAGACGAAATTCGAACGTCATCAAAAGAGAGAAAGATTCAAATAATTCTTCCGGAGAAAGGAATGCATGATACATCGCCGCCATATTCATTCCATATACATATTTGATATTCATTTCCGATACATTTAATGTTACGTAATACATCACTGATGTTTTTATTTCCATTGCTTTCACAACAACAAAAATGACGAACAACTTCTTCGTGATCGCGACGAAGAAATAATAAATAAAAATGGAGACATTATTATAAAAATAAAATAGAGAAAGTTGTTTGCGAAAGTGCTTTTTAAAAAAAAAACCCATCGAAAAAGCAATAAAAATAAACAAGTACCGTATTGAAGTTTCATTTTATTTATTATTATTTTTTTAAAATATAAGTATCTTGTAGATATTGCAACGCACAGATGAATGAATTCTCTCACAAAGACGAACAAGAAGAAGATCGTACGCCCTCGCGACAGGCAATACTTCAAAATAAACGTCTCAAGAACAAAGCATTCGGCGATTCTCCCACGGGAAAGATGAATTTGGAAAAGCAAAGGTGGAACAGGTGCACGATGTTCCCACATACAACAGCATATATAGAAGCACCGGTACGTACTTCGGCAAACAAGGAGAGCGCAAGTGTATACAAGAGTATATATATATATATATAAGGATGGTGTGGTGGTACGTCCCTCCTTTCAAAACAAGAAAACAAAGTCTTCCATTAATGTAAGAGACACTTCACTTCACGTGTTTTCTTGAGAAGAGAAGCAAAGTTGGGTTTGCGTGATGGAAGTGAAACTGGTGCTCTCCTTACTTTCGCGTATCGTTTTATAATGCTTAAAAGGGTATGATGTTGAAGAGAAGAAGGGTACGTTGGGAGACTTTTTAAATTACAGAACAATTTCGTGCACGTGGATCCTTCGGCAAGCAATCTCTCTCAAGGAGATCTGAATACCACTCCCCTCCCCCCCCCCGCGATAAGAAGCACGATACCTGGCCTCGGTAAATTTTTTTTTTCCGTCTCAAATTGCTTACGAGTTCCATAAGTTTTAGTACGCACACGCACGATTCAGTCTCCTATTTTTAACGTGCAAGTGCTTTGTTGTAGAAATTTTGCTAAAAATCTCTACCGTGATCACGGTGATCTCGCTATTTATAGATGCACTGAATCCTATTGCGTAGGGTGATTAGTTACTTAATTCTCTTTGTTTTTTTTTTTACTAGCTAACCGTTGTTTCTAGAGGCATACTTTCAATTGGAAAAAGTATTCGAATAACGTGTAGAGCTCAGATATATGTACGTCATACATGCTGCCCGGTCCTGAAAAACACAATTAGAGAGTTATTGCCTTGTCTGTCCTGAGGCCAACAAACAAAACTTCCACGTTTCTAAATACAAAATTTGCTGATATATGTAAAGTTAAAAATCAGAGGAAAGTTAGGAAAAAACAGTAAAAACTAGCGGACAACGCGCTTCTTCCCCTTATTTATGCTGTTCTTTTAATTGGAGGCATCACCAGTGGAATAATCAGCACCAGAGATCAGACCATCTTTGGTAGAGGGAATTGCCTTCTCAATAGATGTTGGATCATACCTCAGCAAAACTTTGGCATTTTTCAGCACCTGAAATCCAATCATCTTTGGTAGAGCGAATTATCTGCCTTTGAAAGTGGATCATCCCTGGCAATGAATTTATATATTACCAAAAATTTCACAATCTCCGGCATCGCGGGCCATCTTTAGTAGTAAATTACCAGAACTGGTAATCGAATCATCCTTGGCTCAAAAATCTCAAGATATGATTATAGCTATGGAAACGTTCATCGAAAATCACGTAACTAGACTATCCTTGGTAATTATTTATCAAGGAAAAACTTGCAATCAGTCATCGGGACATCTGAGATACAATTTATTAAAAACAAATCCCTCCAGAGCATCATAATACCTATCTCTGATAACGAATAATCGGCCAAATTTTTACAATAATGCATGAGATCACTCTCATTAAAATAATGAAACTGGTCAATAATTTAAAATTCTTTTGATATCATGAGTGTTATAAAAAATATTTATGAGTAGGCTGTTTTGACTTTTTCAGGCCGCTGACATTCAACTCGTCTTTGTAGAAAATCTCCATCACATAAGAGTTTTTTTGTTGTGTATAAACAACTGTTATACAGGGTGTCCTTTAAGTTCTAATTTGGCCTTTATCTTATCAACCGTTCGTAGCAGAGATTTTAAATTTAAAAAATGCTCAAAATGTGTTCAAAAACCACCCTCTTGTACCAGTTTTCAGAGAGAATATACAGTGCGTGATAAAATAAAAAATCTAAATTTTATATGGTCCCCACGTCTTTAGGGGGTCTCATAGCTTTTTTAATATAGTGAAAAACTATGTTGTAGTAGAAATATTATTAAAAATAGTACATATATATAACCACTGATTTATTTAAAAAATATTTATACATATTTTCGATTATATATACTATCTTATATCTGTATAAAGTTATATATATATAGAGAGAGAGAGTCAAAATATATATAGGACACTATTCAGCTCGTGAAATGCTGCAAAAGATTGCGATTTCATTGATTCAAACTTATATAAAATTGAATTTGAAATTTAAGTTTTTTGAATTTCTAAATTTGAAAATAGATTTTAAATATCAATGAAATCTCAATCTATTTCTTCTTTTCATGAACTGAATAGTTTTTATATTTATATTTTGAATTGATTTTTATTCAATTGCATTGATGTAATGTTATTTCATAATGCTCGCAAAACTGTTTTTAATGAATTTTTTTTTTTATTTACAAAAACAATTAAGTATCAGAGGTATGTAAAACTTTATATTGACATAGGGCAGCTAATAGAATGTATGTGTAAAAAGTTTGAAATTGAAATAAATCAATAGTTAAGTATAACTTTTAGTGATATTTCTACTACAGCTCTCAGTTTTTCACCATGTTATTATGTTAAAAGGTGTGAGAAACCTTGAAAAACCAGATTGGGGAGTTGTTTCCCGTCTCTTCTGAGACTAACAAAACACATTTTACGTGACAAAGTACAATATTTGCTTAGATATTTGAATTCAAAAATCGGATAAAAGTTGGGAAAAACCGCATAAACGAGGGAGAGAAAAGCGTTGTCCTTCAGTTTATACTGTTCTTTCTAAACGTTTCTCCGAAATCCAAATATCTCAGCGAATATTGCACTTTGAGACATGAATTTGTTTATTGGACTCAGGAGAGACAGAGACTCACTTTCTAATTAGGTTTTTCAGGACAGAGTGTCCATACAAATTTATTTATTATTATTTTTTTTTATTTTGTGATATTACATTTTCACTTTCAAATCTGGTACAGAGTGATTTCGGAACACATTTCGAGCATTTTTTGAACTAAAACCAACTTCTACGACGAACAAATAAAAGGCAGAAACAGGACTTACAGGACGCCCTGTATTTTGAATCATCTACTTAAAAGGAAAATTTGTTGTAGTAAAGTAAAAATATGGAAATCGGACATCAGATGATTAATGCTAGAGAAATGACAATTATATGAATTTCTAGATGTTTTGAAGTGAAATTTAATGGTCAACAAACGTAAATTATGGAAAAAATCGCGATAAAATATTCAGATGAATTCGACTCGGAAATTTTACTCTCTTTAAAAATTGCACGTTATAGACTCCTCTTTCAAAACAAATTTACATTCAAAGTAATTCAATATTTTCCTTCAGTACTCGTGTACACCTAATGAGTTTCAAAGCAAAAGACTCAAATACGTTGTGATGAGATTTTAATTTCCCGCATCAATGGATTTCAGGATCCATTCAAAGACAATTCAGCCACCGTTCAGTTGCACATCTCACATCAACGATTCCATTGAGACTTATCGGTTTGTAAAGCATCAAAACAACTTTTTTTTTTTTTAGTTTCAAAAACATTGCAGTATTTGAATTTCTCTTTGGCAAAGAGTGAAGAGTCAAATGATTTCGTTTCGTTTGAAAAGCAAATCGCCTTTAAGCAAAACTTCGAAGTCAAAGGTTCATTAAATAGGAAAATGAAGATGAATGTGTAGTTTCTTTACATTGTGATTAGAACATTGTACACTTCACCAGAACCTAATAGTAATTGAGCGATTTCTAATGAAACAGTTACCATTGTAATTTGATACCATGAACAACTTATATTTGATGTTATTTATTTACATACGTTTCTTTTGTAATTTTCGTGCGACGTTTCTTTTATAATTTTTACAATGACGTTTCTTTTTTGTGGTTTCAATAATGTTTCTTTTGCAATTCTCATATAACAACATTTATTTAGAAATTTTAATAATGAGTTTATTTTATAATTTTATAATTTTAAAAACATTTTTTATAATTTCGATAGTGGGGGTTTTTTTTTGTAGTAATTTTGATAACTTTTTTTATAATTCCGATAGCATTTCTTTTACAATTTCGATAACGTTCCTTTTATAGTTGCAGTTATGATTGTTTTGCAATTTTCATATGACAACGTTCATATGAGAACATGAGTTTCTTTAAAATTTTTAGTGATAGATTGTTTTTATAATTTTAATAATAGGTGTGTGTGTGTGTGTGTTTTTTTTTTAAATTTCGTTAACTTTTTTTATAATTTCGATGACGTTTCTTTTGCATTTTTCATAAGTGTGTTTTTCAGAAATTTAATGATATAATTTTTTATAATTTTTATATATATATATAATACACATTTCTTTAAAACTCTACTCATGAGTTTATATATATAAATTTAATGATAAATTTCTATTAAAATGCTTATAATGTTTCTTTTGTAATGCTCATAACAACGGTTTTTTTTTTTACAACTTCATTCATGTTTCTTATCTGATTCTCACAACAACGTTTCTTTTATAACTTTAATAATAACATTCCTTCACAATTTTTCAAACTCTAATAATAGTTTTTTTTGTAATTTCAGTAATATAATTTCTTCTACAATCAAATAAGCACACGAAATTTCTTATCTATACTTCGTATGTTTTGCTATGACATATCTCTCATATCGTTTTCCCTTTGAGAACTTCACACGATAACTTTGAAAATATTTTCCTGAAAGAATTTAGGTTGCATAAGAGATAAAGCTATTAATCTGTGATACATAGAAATGAGAGAGAGAGAGAAAGAGAGAGAGAGAGAGAGCACTTTAAAATATTCGTCATGTCCATTGTGAAATATAGTTATTAGGCTCATGTTTTTATAGCAGTACACTGCAATTGTAATCAATCATTCGTATTTCACAATAATACTTGGGATATCTCCATTGTAAACTTTAATAATACAAAATAACAGCTAAAACAACCAACGAATATAGCGATTCCAGAACGAAACATTTACGGCTTTGTGACAACATAACTACGAACCAACGTAATCGAATTTGAATTTCACCTCGTGCCCATTATAATCATTATTATTTTTGGCAGCGAGGGAGGTCATGTTATGGGCTTTCAGAGTTATTATCAAGCTCATTTGTGACGACGCGATGCTCTTGTATATCTAAGGCGTGTTTTCACGCCAAACCAGGCGAAAGGGTAAAATTGTAGTTTATCTTTATTTTCTTTTTAATACCTGTCTGGTAAAAGAGTTTTTGGAAAAAAGCCAGTCTTTACTCTGTAAAAGGCAGAATTTCCCAGAAGACAGGGTGGAGTTTTATCTCCGGTTCGAAAACGGGAACAAAATTCTGCTGGCGGTGAGAGGAGACGCTTTTCAAAGTCGCTGGAGCCTATATCTTCAACTTAATCACTAGTACGATGTAAATCTTCTAGGCAATATGTCTTGATAAACACAGACACTAACCAACACAGCAGCTTCCCAACGGCTAAAAATTCTCCTTTTTTGACCTCGATATGTTGCCGAAAGCCCGAGACAAAAAGTAGTCTTTTCCAGTCTCCCTAATGAGCCGTCTGTTCAAATTCATTTTGACATGCGATAGCTTTCCGGACTGCCTTGAGAAACCTGTGATATATCCATATTAATGGTACCCTTAAATCAAGAGCGTTGTTCGCTTAAATAACGTCTTTTTGAGCCAACGTATGCTGGAGAAAATGAAAAGTATTCTTTATGCGGAATGAGAAAGAGAACGTTTTCACTGTAATTATGTATAAAGGGCGACGCGAAATTCCAAAAGGATGCGACAACTCCAACTATTCTGAAATTGCGAACCAGGTAATTTCTTACAACAAGGGAGAGAAAAGTTTAATTTTTTTCTTCAAGGAACTGTTTCCATCGAGTGAGTTTCACGATCTGTCTCGTTCATGGATTTCTATATACCGTACTTCCTCGCGAAAACAAAACCCACCCCTTAAATATAAACCCTGCGTTCAGCAGCTAGACGAACGCATTTTGTAAATCTGTTGCTATACGCGACGGATAAATTGAATTATGAAGTAATAATATTAATGTATAACAAAATTATATTTGAGGCATTTTTACTTGAAATAAATGGTGATACAAAAATTATTCGGGGTCTCTAAATATCGAAAAAGGTGGCTATGGACAAGAGGTATACACGAATGTGCTGGTTTTACCTGCATGTTCCGAATGAGCTTCAGATTGTTTTTCATTCCATATGCAAAACATCCCTATCCTTCAGGTTGCTATAAACATTAGGTTTCTACATCTGTCTACAGATTGCTATAAAAATTTCGTTTCCACATCATATTGCTTTAAAGATTTGGTCTCTGCTTCTGCCTCTACAGATTGCTTTGGTTTTCCGCATCTCTCTTCAGTTAGCTACGTAATTTGGGTTTTCGCATTTGCATCCAGATTGTTTAAGCATTTGGTTTTTGCACCTGTCTGCATTGCCTTTGCTTTCCGCATTTGTTTTCAGATTGGTTTTGCTTCCTGCATATGTTTCAAATTGCTATTGTTTCCGCGTCTTAGATTGCGTTTGCTGTGCACATATATCTTCAGATTTCTATTTACATTCGGTTCCCCGCATGTGCTTCAGATTTATTTGCTTCCCGCGCCTCCCTTCAGACTACTTTTGCTTTCCGCATCTGTCTTCAAATCGCCATAAACATTTGGTTTCCATATCTGCCTACAGATTACTTTTTCATTTGTCTTCCAGTTGCAATAAACATTTGATTTCCGCATATACCTTCATGTTGCTTTCCGCATCAGTATTCAAATAGTTATGTGAACATCGATTGTATCATTTATTCTTTTTAAATTCTGTTGCTTGCTTTTAACATGAGCTTAATGAACTTCATAAATATCAGCTTTAAAACAATAGCTGTATTGAGTCTTCCAGTGTTTTCTTCAGGAAGATGAAGTATGAGTATTGAGTACGTATGAGAATACAATAGAGATAAACTTGATACTTGGGAAAAGTAGTTGAAAAATTCATAGCTTTATTGGAGCCTATGAGATATTTATTTTCTGTATAATGGGTAATTTCAATCTGAATGAATGAGTACATTGTGCTCTCGACATTTATTCGAACGCTGAAGAATATCTATTGGAGAACCTCGTAAATAATATCAAACCTAGATCTAAAGAAAGCCATACATTATGATATTTCGTACGAGTTGGTGTCATATTAATGTATGAGACTATATTTCATTGCTGGAATTTTTCAATATTTTTTGTGCGATAAAAGATACAGTATCACAAAAAGGGTGACCCATTAGTCACGTGACACGGATTCCATCGATTTTTTTCTTATTAAATCCATCACGAATCGGGTTAAAAACTGCAAAATGATGAAAATAAAGTATTTTTCAGCTTTCAGTTTCTAAATTCCAGTGTCGGAACTGTCATTTCTTCAAGATCCGCACAAAAAGCATAAACTTCTGTCCGAAGGGTCTTTTTTCACGCTCTTCTCCACGCATCTATTATAAATGTGTCTCGTGAACGGTGTGTCTCGCGTTCGACAAGGAACCATGAAGAATAGCTGGACATATCGTTGCTGTCGAATTGAGGGCACCATCTTTATCTCTCAGTCTCTTTTATGTCCTTCAACATGGGATGAAAGATGGCCAGGCTAAAAAAAAAAAAATATAACGTGGAGTGAAGACTGATCGACGCATCCACAAAAAAGGGGAGGAATAAGATACAGAGTACACTGGGTTGTACACATCACCCCGTGCTCGGAAACATTCCAGCAATAAGGGGAGAATGTACTACTCCACTGCTTTTTTCAAACCACCAGGGGTTCCTTCTGGAGAAAGAGCAGTTAAGGGAATGGAAAACATAAATAACTACATAATTATGATGATACAAAAATTTTTGTTACATGAAAAAAAAAGGGAGGGATAAATGAATGGGATGTTGGTCCGTCGCGGACATCGGGTCTCTAAAGCGGACGTGGACGGGAAAAGATTTTTTGAAAAATCGCTCTCATGAATTTTTTTGAGAGAATGAAAAAAGATCGTTACTCATGTGCCGTCAGCACAGAACACATTTGTCTTCAATTCAAAATCTTGCGCTTGTTTGTGCGTCTTGTCTGTTTTTATCATTATTATTTATTATTATTATGGGTTGAAAGGGAATTCTTCAAAGAAACAAAATTGAAGATTTCATTCAGGAGCAAGTGGATCCCGAAATATACATTCTCCATTCTATCGTTTCTGTTTTTCACCGGTTCCCTTGTTTCTGACATTTATGAATAAAAAGTGCGTGTCTGTGTTTATTTATTCGTTTTTTTCTTCTCCTTTAAACTAGTGCAGGAGTTTTCAGCGTATGGCCCACTGGTCAAATGTGGCCATCGGAGTAGATCGGAGACTCCAAACATAATTTTGTAAAAATGAGCTAAGCGGTACATTCTAGATCACAAGTGCTTCTGGTATATTTACAGATTAACGCGGCGCAGTTCCAGTGCATTCAAGTGATCAGATCACTTTCAGGTCACTCAACTAAGTGGACCGCACTCTCCTAAAGGCTGAACACCCTTTAACTAGTGTGTCACTTATAAGAATTAAACTGAAGAAAAAAAAATGAATCGAATTTACAATTTTTCAATTTCTTTGAATTGATTTAAAAATATAAAACTATCGAAGTTCTTTTATTTGTAAATGAAACTATTGACACATTGAACATGAACTAATTCTGATTGAATTCGAAGAAAGAATGATGGTGGTCTCTTGGAAGTCATTGCGCAAGTATCCAGTAAAAATCCCTGAAAACGATTGGCAGTATAGTAGATATCCGTGACCTATATAAAATCGAGAAATCACTAACATATGTAGTGAAAATCCATGAAATTGAGTGAATCTGAAAGTGATATGAATATTTAATAATTGTGCCGAAATATGTGTTTCAATCGCATGAGAAGTTGTTGCAGAGGCCCAAACGCTCAAGAATTTGAGTAATTAAGTAATTTGTGATGAACTTCACAGTATTTTTCAAGGAATGGGAATTCAAGTAATAAAATTATCAGCGTTAAATAAAAAGCATCCAACCGAAATCAGATAAATTACACGATTGTGTTTTATGAAAAGTAGAATGTGATAGAAGTACCGTATTTTTTCCTGCGTATAATACGTAGATTTAAGCGTTAAAAATTTAATTTTCAAAATTCGTAATTTTGCGGTTACATGCCGCTGTATTTTATCTGTAGATTTTTTTTCTGAGGAGTTTGAATGGAAATATATTTGATGTGAGAGTAGAAAATATTCAATATTTTTTCCGCGAAAATGTGACAAACAACCCCTTTCATATTTTTTACGATTTCATTATTGATGAATGACATTTTTACCATGTGGATTATAACACTGCTACAGACTATACGGTAATATTTGTTCTCAATGTAGCGAAATCACATCAGCGGATATACACAACCGTGGATTTTTCTCAGGATATAGGTCTGGACACACATATCCGCAAAGTGCCCCCCGACACGTGTGTCGGCCGAGGGTAGGTCATCACACGGTCAAAGAATAATTCTTTGCTAAGCAATGCAGCCGTTCACACATCTCCGCACCGCGTCCACACCGTCACCGAGTAGTTTATTTTATATTTTTACGGTGACAGTGCGGTCTCGGGAGAGAGAGAGAGATATTTTTTATAAAAGAGCTCATTTTTTTAATATTTTATTTCGCTTCTCAATTTTAATCAATTGCGGAATTATTTATTCTATTTATTTCGTGATTTTCATTAATTCTGAATTTTCAATAATTCCGAAATTATTTCTTTTGTTAATTCTAAAATTTTTCACTGGTACTGAAATAATTTCTTTCAATTATTTTTAATCTATCGATTCTAAAGTTTTCATTAATTTCGGAAACGGTTTCTCCCATTAGTTTAAAATTACCTCCTTTAATTTTTGTGTTAATTCACATTTGTGTAGTTAGTTTTTTTTGAATTTTTTTGTATGGGGTATTTCTTAGCGTTCGTGTATATTCAGAATGCCGATTC
Organism: Pholcus phalangioides; assembly: GCF_987345545.1. Taxonomy (NCBI): domain Eukaryota; kingdom Metazoa; phylum Arthropoda; class Arachnida; order Araneae; family Pholcidae; genus Pholcus; species Pholcus phalangioides. The sequence continues at coordinate 1,779,023 of NW_028301601.1, forward strand.
CCTCTTCCCCACAAAATATATGATATCTTATTAAAGGGGGGGGGGGTGGTGTCCTAAACATTTTTCGTGCCCCGAAAATGTTTAGACGCACCTGGCCCCGGTTCTGTGGCACTAGTGCAATATGTAGAAGACACATGGATAAACATTTTCACTACTTTGATGGGAAAACAAAGTTTAAAATTGTTTTATAGCATATAACGAAATTTTGCCGGGGAGATTTTTGTTAAAATAATAATGTAAACTTGGAAAACAAACTGGCTTTAATTTCCGATGCTCTATAAATAAATCACTGTTTTGGTTTGAACCAAACTAAAAACATAACTAAATTAAATAGAAAACAGTTCAAAAATTTTCGGGTTTTTTCTTATGTGAAAATATAGGAGAAATTTTAAATTTGGTACTCACATCAGACGCAACATGTTAAGCCATAAATGCTCAACCCATGTCCTGTGCTCCAAATGTGGCCCTCGAAAGCATTTGATGTGGCCCGTGACAACAAAAAACGAAACAAACCTCTCAAGTGGTCTCAAGCACATTTCAAAATCACTTGAGCGACTAGCGCGGCACACCTCCAGTTCACTTAAGTGGATCGTGATACATTTGCAGATTATACTATTGAGTGGTTAGTGGCACATTTCCAGATGTCTCGAGTGGCTCGCGGCACTCTTGCAGATCACTTAACTGGCACGTGACACTTCTTTTTAGATAATTTTGGAGGATCGAGGCTCATTTCTGCATAACTAAAGAAGCCCGCAAAATATTTCAAAACAATGAAGTGACCCACACCTTCCAAAAAGTTGAGCACCTTTGTGCTAAATATCTGACAAAGGTGTTTCAGTGACTGGGACTTTGGCAATGAGGGCTTTAAATTATTATCGAATACTGGTGAGGCTTTATCATTGAATCAAGCCCCGGCAGACTAAACACCCCAATTGTTATTGATTTTAATATCCATTTGCCAACTGCAGAGGAGCCAATTTTTAGTTTAGACGATTCCGCGTACACACACAGAGTAAAAGATATGCGCGCTCTTTCGTACAATATGCTTCTACTAAGCTGAGATACACTTCTCCGAGGTGTTATCGGAATTTGACACCATCTGCCCCTAGAGATGATTATATTTATGATGGCGGTTGACTCTGAATAAAAACGAGTGTGTACGTGAGGAAGAGAGAGAGAGAGAGAGAGAGAGAGAGTGAGTACCACTCTCCCCACATAGATTGTTTTAATGTCTATATGACTCTTTTTTCTCTCTCCCCTTTTATCTCACTCCGTAAATAATCTCCTATTACAAACAATGAACAAGAATGTATACAGTCAAAATAAGCAAATGGCCGTCTCCTTACTTTCAGCTGCATTTAAAGATCCTTTCCTTTTTTGAGGGTTTGTCGCATACAAAAAATTATCGGAGATCAATCCAAAATAAAAACAAAATAAAAATTTCTATAGAAAACATACACGAAGGTAAAACAATTTATAAACATGTATAGATTATTTACAGAAATGTTTAGAACAATTAATTATTGTTAATTTACGCTAGGGCTAGTATATCAAAATCACTCTTGTTAATTAATTTACTGAACATTTTGATTGCACCGAACCAGCTGCGTTAAAGCCTTGAAGCAATCGACACAGCATTACTGCAGCGACACGGGCAACACACGGAAAGGTGTGGTCTGAAGAGGAACGAGCCGAGCCACGGCCATCCGACGGATATGTGTGTCCAGACCTTATTACGGTAAGCAGATGCGAATAGTCATGACTCGTGTGAAATTCAAAGATGGATGTTCAATTATCCGCCAATGAGTGTCCAATTAGTGTAGGGTGACCAGATGAGGTGAAAAACCGGGACAAATTCTGGAAACCGTTGTTAAAAACCGGGACTTCCATTAATAATAACCGGAACGTTTTCAAAACTCTCATTTGGTGGGCATTATTGTATAAAACTGCAAACTGAGAATGTATAATGAAAATATTATCATACTACTTGCACACAGAAGCGCAAAAACGAGTAAAACATCGGGATGGGAGTCATGGTTGTCAGACTTTCTCGTATATACGTGATTGAAGGGTGTATGACACGAATGGTGAGATGCATTACATAATATACAGTCATAAATTACTAGTGGGGAGGGGGACTTGAGTGCTCTTAGTCTCCGTTATAATGTCTATGCCTCTATGAACATTTCGATCCACGGTTTACGAACTTACTACATGTAATTCGTTCTGGAAGTTCGTTCGTATATCGAAATGTTTCAGAAACCGAAATAGTTTTTTTCCCTCATAGGAATCAATGTAAATTTGATTGATTCGCTCCGACTCCGAAAATGTTTAGTGTGAACTTTCACAGCAGCGCTTTGCACTCAAGTGCATAACGTAAAACCGGGAATGAAATCGTTAGATTAACTCTGAGAACGCTTTTCCTTAGAAGAGAAAATCCCAATTTTACGAGATAACGGGCTTATATATTCCCCATCGGAGCAAAGGCAGGACCATGTTTGGCATCCTTAATATCATCTATAATCTGAGTACCAAAGCCTTCGAAATTTCTGTCTGCGAAGCAATCTAGTCACAACTCTTTCAAAACTGAATTGATATTTCTGTGTCACTTGCTTCCACAATCAGAATAATCAATAATTTTACTGCCACATCAATAAGAACTATCAGCAATGTAGTGTACAGTATTAACGTGGCAAAAACGAAACAGTAAAATAACAAATTCCTAGCATTATATCTAACGTAGCGAAAAGTTATATTGGAAAAACATTGAAAATAATTCTATTCCATTGCGCAAGCAAAAAATCGGGATAAACAGGCGTCTCGCAAGCCTTTTTCGGGACAGGGTGTAAAATAACGAAAAAAACTGGAACATCTGGACACCCTAATAAAGTGGGTTGAGTTCGAGATGGAGACGATCAAGGAATGTCTGAAACGATATTTACTTTTTTTAGGAAATCCACTTTTAGCACTTTCCATCGGCTGCGATGAATTATTCATGTGGACGTTAAATCTTTCTATCCAGATCTCAACCAAGCAAAAAAGGGTATTATCTAGAAGCTTTCTTATCTGATTCATGTGTCAGCCAATCTGATCTCTAAATTCGATCTCAATTTGATCTCTAATTTCCATTCCACAGACAAACTGCAGAACTACAATTATTCATACAGTATTATGGAACGTCTCCACGTTCAACACGTCCTTATTCATGAAATTTCGAATTCATCCCCCCCCCCCTTTCTTCGATACAAAGATTAAGATTTTCACTTTCACCAAAATCGAACCATTTTAAAACGAGCTTCTCCAGAGAAGGACGAGCAACCTCAATCAATGCCCGTCTCGACAACAACAACAGGCAATAAATACGCATTATCTCGCGAGATCAGTCTTTTATCATTATTTCCAGATACATCTCCCGGATTCGGTCACATTAATCAAAATTAAACAGCTACATAATAAATTAAAACATCCATTCCCTGGCATTTTCAAACAGTTTCGACGACTTGGATTCTCCCTCGATACAAAAGAGAGACATTTTACAAAAATTAAGTATAATTAATAATCACGCGCACAAAACACACACACACAATACACGCGTGCTGGTTATTTTCTTTTTTTCGGCAGCAGCGATCATTATTTTAAACGCATCAAGGCTTATAATTAATGCCGATTAATCACCGCTCCGTTCGCCTTATCATCCGGTTCAGATATCGATGCAATAAATTTCCAAGTCAAAAGGTGGAAGTTTCCGAACGTGTTATTAAATCTTAAAATATGTGCATTTTAATCGGGATTTCCGATGCGGCGGGATATGTAAATGTTAATTACACGTGTTTCAACGCTCATCAAAAAAGAGAGAATGCTGATACCGTGTGTTTTTAATTTTTTTGCTTTTAAAACTACTGCAATTAAATGGATGTTGCTAATGGAATATTTTAGAAATTTAATTGAGTCGCTGAAGGGTTTTACAGGCCAAAAAAAGAATATTTCCGAAATCATTTTATGTATGGAATATTTTCGTTGGAAAAATTCGAGCTGAAATGCCAAAAACACATGCTATGCTCACGTGTTTTTACCGAGCATTAGATGATGGTTGGTAGCAGAAAAATAATTGGCAGACTCTTATAACAATGTTCGGCATTCAACGATGTTTTTAACTAGTGGTTCTTAACCTTTTTTTCAATCCCGCACTCAGCGGAATATGACTTAAATTCTCACGTATGCCTCAGCTAATGCATTTTATATCTGTTGAAAAATTTTTTTGAAGTTAATTACATTAATCATCCATTAAATAGTCTTTAAAAACTCGGGTTTATTATTTAATTACATTTTCGGCTATGGTTAATATTTAATTTTGGATGTTTTTTGAAAACTATACCGATTAGTAGTGTATTATTATTAAATGTTCATATCCTCACATTGATTCCAGCTGGAACAAATATGTACAAATGTTTATTTGACAATTGTTTAAATTTTTCACGTTATTCTTGAGTCATGCTCATAACAGTATGAAATTGAAATGTAAGACAGCGCAGCATGCCAATAAAAATACGAAGAGGTACAAATGTAAACAAACGTAATATTTAGGTATTAATAATATATTTTTCTCAACCCAAATGGAAAGCAAATACGATCGCACATCGAAAAGAGTACTCATAAGTAAGACCGAATTTCGCACGGCACATTTCTGCAAGTGAAAACCGAAACACGAGGTGCCGAAATATCGATAAGACTAATATTTTCTTGAGAATGGAAAAATTCCATTATTATCATCATTTCAATTTTCCTGAATAACAAATACAAATCAGTCAACATGTAATTTTTTCCCCTTATTCGCACCCCTGGGAGCGCGGGGAACCTTTGGTTAAGAATTTTTAATGAAAGTATTTTTAAGCTTTTTTTTTTGAAATATGTAGACAAGATTGATTGCCTCTGAATAAAATATACAAATACACATCTGCAACAGGCAACATACCCGACTAGGTGGCTGAGAAAAAGATGCCCATAATAAATATGCGTACCGTATATACTCGTGTATAAGCCGACCCCCTCCCCTTACTTCAGGACCACCACAACCGCAATAAATTGAAAACCCGTGTATATAAGCCGACCCCCAAAAAATCCGTGCATTTTGGAGAATAAAAATTCTTATATTTTCATGAAAAATTAATAGTTTACGGAGATTTACAATAGAAAATCATTCAAACTTTTTAATCCATTTCTTTTGAGTCTCCAAGCTCATCGTAATCCATCAGATCATCATAGGGGGTGCGGCATTTTCGTTTTTATCTTCATCTGGGCTGTCATCGCCATTGCACTTTCAAAGAGAATATCATCTTCAGTTCCGTCCATCGCATTGCTGACGCAACACTTTTTTGAAGGATCGGCAGAAACAGAATTCCACGCCTCATGTACCCATTGGCACACTAGGCCAATATCAGGTTTCTTCAAAGCACCACTTTTTGTAGTTTCTTTATCATCGGAACTCATACATTCGATCCACAAATTCGTCAAATAGTCTTTGAGAGGCTTGTCGATGCTCACATCTAAAGGCTGTACAATCGACGTTAGCCCACCTGGTATCAAAGTCAATGATGTTTTCGATTTCTTTGACTCGGCTTCGACATTATCCGTTCTGTAGGCTTTGAACATATACCATACCAATAAACCAATAATGCCGGATTCTCTGTTACAAAAATGACTACTGATTGCTGGGGTAGATATTTTCTCATCAAATACTGACCCGAGTATAAGCCGACCCCCCACTTGAGGAACGAATTCTTCCACAAAAAAAACTCGGCTTATACACGAGTATATATGGTATGTCATATACTGTATTTCTAAAATACAACCCAATCTAAAATGCAATTATAAAAACTGAAATTGTGCATGATTTCTTGTTAGTGAGCGAATGTTTATTGCATAAGAAAAGTGATTTTGTTTTTCTAAAATTTAGGGAAGAATTCCACAGGAAATACATACAGTAGTTCGATATGAATACTTCCGTTGTTTGTTTCAGAAAATTGGTAGTGGAAAACTGTCGATAGCAAAATACTTGTGGGTCAAAAGTCAAGATTGTTATTAGACCACACAACTTGTCACAAGCTCTGTAGTAATGCTTATTGCAGCTTTCTAAAACGCCCAGAAGACGGCACCCATTGTATGTCGAAATGCATTACAGGCATTTCGTATTTTTCGGTGCATTTGCATTTATCGTGATTCCCCCATTTTCGATTATATCAGACACAAAGGATTATTTACTCTTCCAGAACTGACGAATGCCGGAATCTGTACGTGTTTTGTACCTGACGTGATGTTTGTTTCTGAGTGATGCATAGTAAGTGTTGAATAAATCTGAGGATGATTTCACTCTACGCTATTCATACGAAGGGTTTTTATAACAGCTGGCAGATATATGTAGGAAAGAGACAAAATTCAACTGTCCTTGCGGGGAATCGAACCCCTGTCCTTTCACTTTCTTAAATGCTTTTTTTCACACCGAGCACAATTCCGGTCTACCGGCATGGGTAATTAATTTACTACCGAGTGAATTGTGCCGGAAGTGTGAGTGTGGGTACCTAACAGTCTGAATGCGTACAGTGGTGCGTCTGATTTTCTTTCAGTGCCGCCATCTATATTTCAGAAGTGAAGTGATGAAGTCTAGTGATTGAATAAGCATATTGTTTTAGGCCAGATAATAGTTTGAGACCCCCAGGACTATTCTATTGGTTTGACATTTAAATAATTTGATTTGCATCACAGTGATTTTACAGACACCAGAGCAGATTAGAGAGTAAGACTCGGTCTCAAGTCGATTCCGAGATCTTGCGTGCCAATCCTGGAATTCTACTTCTGGAGGCTGCCAGGTGACGTATTCGAAAGACATTAATTCGATCGCCAAACGATCATATTCAGGATTCAATGCAAGTTACTTCATCCTTTTAATGAGGATTACGGACATTCTAAACTGAATAGTCCGACAATTAAGTAATAACGAAAAAATTCTCTTAATACACGAATTCGTCCATTTTATGATTACGAAATAATGCATAGAAGTTTCAAATAAAATGCAGAGAAAGGCCAGAAGAATGAAACTGCCTTGTTCTGAAATGCCGGTTTCAGAACAAGTCAGAAACTGCTCCGATGCGATTCGTTCGAACTGCACACACAATCGTATAAATATTCCCCCCGTGGGAACTATTCGTGGTACACACACAATTTGATAATTCATCACGAAGATTGCGGTAATAGAAATCCTTGCGTAGATTGAAATCTCTTGAACGGGAGGAGAAAAGCCCGTTGTAAATTTAAAGCGTTATATACTTGCCGGAATTTACGGCTTGATGCTGGCTGGTGGTAATTAATCCTCTCTCTCTCTCTCTCTCCCACGAACAACCACCGAAACGCTTCGGAATATTAAAATTCAGTGTAAATCGTGACCACGAATGTAATGAACTTAAACTTCGCCGTCCTTTAGAAAATTTGAATAAGCTGCTATAAATTAGCCGAACTTTAATTCTCGTGGTCGGCGGAGAATGTTCGAGAAGCATATAAAGACTTTCTTCTCGAAAGATTTAAATTTGAATGTTTTTGTCTCCTTATAATTTTTTTTTTACTCTAGTGCAAAAGTAACGTTTCCGTAAATGAAACGCTATACGAAATTTGAAAAATTTAACATCAATAAAGATGGAAAATATGATCGGATACGCCACTTGAACTTGATTGGAAACACTGTTCAACATTATCAGCAGGTAGATGACAAAGACGATGTAGTGTTACATACATGACATAATAGTGATGCGTTTGACATCTATGTTCTGGACTACTCGTTGCAGATGCAATGATGCATTTTGGACAGAAGCAATTCAGTGATGCATGTTGACTATACTGATGCATGTTTGACTGTAGTTATGCATGTTCGACTGTACTGATGCATGTCGACTGTAGTTATGCATGTTCGACTGTACTGATAGATAGATAGAACCACTCGCAACCCCGGACTGATGCAAAGCACCTTACTTCCGTTACCTCAAAAGAGGCAGAGTTGTGTCGGAAAAGTTAGCAAAGATTTATAGTGATGGCTCCCCTTGCCCCGTGCTCGCAAGTTATGAATTACTCGCGTCGTTCTAACCCATGAAGACAGCCATCAACTCGATGACTGAAATGGACAGCTGAACCCAATGACTAGGGAGAAAAATTGTACACGAGCCTAGTGGCATATAAGGGTCGGAGACCGCGGTCTAGAATTTCGAAAGAAATGTGGAAAAGACTTATGGGCAAGAAGAAGAAGCTGGCATGTTGAAGAGGTAGAGATTTGAGAATGGTCTAATACACAATGTATACAAAACGTATGTAGATCGCCTTCACAAACGAAGAAACAAAGCCTCCGTCCACTGCCGGGCAGTTTTGTTTCCATTTCCTTTTACAGAATATGTAATATACAAATACATAAATACAAATACAAATACAACACCACAACAGGCAAAATGCCCAACGAGGTGGCTGATAAAAAGATGCCCATAAAAATATGGATGTCATACGTTTCAAAAATACAGCAACCCAATTAAAAATGCAATTAACACAAATTACAAACAATATATACACATGATAAAATATTATACAATGCCCATAAAGAATACTTATGGTTGTCTGATTCTAAGTATGGATAGCTTCTCGATTTACCCCAACATGTCTATCGTATTTCTTTTTAAACGTGTCAATTGTGTTACAATTTACTACCTCCGGGGGTAAGCTATTCCATTTATTAACAACCCTATTAGAGAAAAATTCCCTGCGACACCATAACCTTGCATTGTCCCTCACCAATCGATACTGGTGTCCCCTTGTAAAAGCAGTTGATTGGCGGTGTACTAAAAGTTCATGGTCCATCCTATCCATCCCATTGAAAATTTTGAACACTTCGATCATATCTCCTCGACACCTGCGTTCATCCAATGTAAACATATTCAAAAAATGAAGTCTTTCTTCATAACTCAAGCCCTGTGTGCCAATAAGGACACGCGTAGCTCTTCTCTGCACCCCTTCAACCAAGTCTATGTCCCTCTGTAGGTATGGTCTCCAAAACCTTACAGCATACTCCAGTCCAGGACGAACTAAGCCTCGAAAAAGCGGAAGACACACACAGAGCCTCCACTGCGACGGGAATAATCAAACAGAGCCTCCGTTGAATGAATAACGAATAATGTAATTTGAATTACACGCATATACATTATTTACATTACAAAAATTTTCCTTTTTTTATACTATTGGGAATGCACATGAACATTACCATGAAGGTAATATTGTGTACAAATATCACCATGAGCTCATACAAATATTCAAGGCTACAAAATTGCCATCATACTATGAAAGTGCATAAACTAAAATATTCATAAATTATACAGGGTGTGTTACTTAAATATTATGGTTGCAGTTTCCTCGTTGCAGATCTTTGTAAAATAATTTTCCGTTTCCACAAGATCTCTCGTCCGTTCGGTGGCGCCTCTAAATGGCCTCCCTTTGTGTACTCACACTGTGTCACATAGTGTATCACGCTTCCCCGATGGCCGCATCTACACGTGCTGGTCTGGCTGATTTTGAACCTTTGCATGCATTCACCGAATGGACCGTGTTCTGTGAGGAACATTACCATTTCTCTCGGCATGACTTCTTTCATTTTACCCACTTTTGGTATTACGTCGAAGACCTTTCTTCCAGTTGTGCATATTTGCCAATGGTGTTGCCGTTTCTCTGACGCTTCTTGCAAGAGCAGATTTTCAATTTAGGATGCCGGTAATTTCATTAGGTGGTTTTCATGTTGATGTTTTGTAGCCTCTTTTGCGAATTTATTCGCCATTTCATTCCCCTCAATGCCTACATGAGCTTTCACCCATCGTATTGTAATCTTCCTGTAGTCCATTAGTGTTTTTCTAATGTCATGTACTAGGCTATGAGGGGATTCTACGTCTCGTATTGCCTGTATACATGACATGCTGTCTGTCCTTATAGTTGATTTTTCCGCACAATTTTTTGCATAATTGACCGCCATCCAGATTGCGTATAACTCTGCTTGGAATACAGTGTTGTTATTGAGTATTTGGAAGTTCCATTTGTCCATTACTTCACCCATGTATATACTGATGTAGGCGGCCCCTACGCCGTCCACGGTCTTAGAACCATCTGTGAAAATAATTTGATTTGTTGATTCTTCTGCATCTGTGGTCAAGACCTGTGTTGGCAGAATATCTTTCATCGGGTGATACGTCCAGGGCGGATGTTTACGCTCTACGTCTGTAGGAAGATATGTTACATTATATATTTTAATTTCGCGGCCGAGCCTCAAATTTGCTTTCTGCACTTCGCTATTCAAAAGTAAATGCAGCGGAGGATTGTTAGTTAATACTTGTAAAGCACTATTTGGTGTTGTGGAGTAAGCACCAGTGATGAATTGAAGGAATTTTCTTTGAAGAGAGCCTATTTTTGTTCTTAATTGTTGTTTAGGATCATTTTGAACCATGCAATATCGCCATATGCTATAATGCGGACGGTGACAACTTTATAAAGCCTATTTCTAATGCATGTATTAATGCCCCATGAGGGGCCTGCCATTTTTTTTAAAATTTTGTAAACATTTCTGTATTTTCGTGATCAGATAATTCACATGTTTGAACCATGCCAGGTTTCCATCAAACATTATTCCTAAATATGCGATATTCATATTATGTCTTATAGGATTGTTTCGCAGTCTAATGGTTAGTCTTCCCTTTTTGTGAGAAATCCATAATTAATTGAATTTAGAGAATTCGATCTAATTTATTTTTTTGTGAGCCATGTATCCAATAACACCATTGCTGTTTTTGCGTGCTCAGTGACCTTGCGGATTGTTGAATCACCAATTACCATAGCAATATCATCAGCATACACTTGAAGTTTTATATTTTCAGGCCAGTTTTTCGTTAGTAAATCATTTATGATAAAGTTCCACAGCATCGGCCCACTACAGGAGCCTTGAGGTTGAACTCCTTTCGTTTGAACTATAGTGGCCTCACCTTCATCCGTAAAAAATGATATCTGTCTTCCTCTCTGATTGCACCAATCATTGTTCTTCTCACATTGACAGGCATTGAGATGTTGAGAAGTTGCTTTACTATTGTTTTATGTGAAATGTTATTGAAGGCTCCCTTAATATCTATTGATATTAGGGCAACGTCTTGTTTTTGGCTCTTAAATGTTTGTATGCTGTCGAGAATCTTTGAGAGTGCTGTTTCCGTCGAGAACCCTCTTCTAAATCCATGTTGTTTAACGCTGATCCACTTAGTTTTCTCGATGTAGAAGTTGATTCTTTGTGTCAGCAACTTTTCGAGAATTTTGCCCACTGTGTTTAGAAGAGTTATTGGACGGTATGAATTGATACTGTTCGGATCCTTTCCTGGTTTTAGAAATAGTATCATCTGCCCTTTCTTGAATGCTGTAGGGTAGGGAAAGTATTGAACCTCAATCACATTTATTGAAGAGAGTCAGGAAAAATAATTTGTGAAAGCATGGATACTTTTAATCAATGCGTTTGTTACTCCATCAGGACCGGGAGCTTTTATCACATCTAGTTTATCTATTAATCTATTAATTTCTTGAATTGAAAAAGGTGGATCGTTTCTGGTATCAGTATTCTGTGTATTTCTTGACTGCCTTACAGTATTTTCGCTTTCTCCATTATTTTTTGGGAAAAGCTTCTTCTGAAATGTTTTGGGCAGCTTGTAAAGATGTTGTAGGAATGTTTGTGGAGATGAACTTGTATTTGTGACGGTCTTGTAAGCTTTCCCAAAAGGTTCCGTCGCTTTTTCACAAAACTTGTACCAGCCTTCCTGTTTTGCCCAGTTGATTTTCTTTTTGTATAATGCGGTTTCTTTTCGATATAATTGTTTTAACCTTGTTTGATTGTCCGAATCCTTTTCTCACTGACACCTCCTCTTTAGTGCTCTCAGACGTTTCCTTTCTAATGTTAATTCATCATTCCACCATGCGAGGCTGGTGAAGGTTTCAATTTGAAAATCTCTGTTCACACATGTTAGTAATATATGTCATTAGTTCCTGGCAAATTTGTAGTAGGGCTATGTTGTCTTGACATTCCCTTAAATTGTACTGCATCGTTTCAATTGTGCCTTTTGTTTTCAAGCTGAAAACCTTTAGCTTCCTCGCTGTTATTTTATATCGTTGTTGCTGTTTTTGACAAATAGTCGCATTCATTTGTACATAAATGTATTTATGTCCGCTGAGAGGCACTTTCCCGCCCACTTTCCAAGATGTATTCAGTGGTGTTGCATGCGAGTTCGTAATAGTCACATCCTGCCATCCTTTCCCATAATCCGTCTCGAAGGTCGGAGGAGAATTACTATGGTTCAGGAAATATAAATGGTTCCTATTAGAATAATCAATGAGCTTATTTCCTCCAGTACCTGTTCTATGGTCTCCCCAAAGCGGGCGATGACTATTGAGGTCGCCGCAAAACAATAGGTTCGCTTGTCTGGACAGTTTAAATAGTTGGTCCATTTCTTTGAGAACATTCTCAACACAATCTTTTGGTGAAGAGTACGCACTAGCTAAGATTAGATCATGTTAAGGCTGTGAGATTCTAATCGATGTGATGTTGTTGCTCGTATGATATGTCATAGGGTGAATGTCTGGATTGAGTACCAGGATTGTCGCTTTCCCATTTCTGAAAATCTATCTTTTCTGAAAATCCATCTTTTCGGAAATCCACGCAGTGGCTTCTCTGGTATTCCTGGCTCCTGTGAAGCAATTATGTCAATCTTGTACTTGATTGCTGAGTCTATGTGAGCAAGTTTATTGCCGCTCTAGTTCGATCTATATTTATTTATGGTATTTTGAGATTGCCCATTGGAGATGGTGTCGTTGAAGAGCATTGACTTTGCTCTTGTCGACTTAATCTTGGGAGTTTTTCCCGTCTGTTATTTTGACCTGTTATCCGGGAGGTGGCTATTGCGTCCTTAAATTATGCAATTATGCATGTTCTTCATTATGCTAGTCCATGTTAGTCCTTCATTTATGCATGTTCGACATTGCTGATGCAATGATGCATTTTCAACGTCACTAATGCAGTGATGCATTTTCAACATCACCAATGCAGTGATGCATTTTCGACATCACTAAAATAGTGATGCATTTTCGACATTACTGACATAGTGATGCATGATCGACACCGGCAATGCAGTAATGAATGTTCCGACACCAGTAGTGCCGTGATGCCTTTTAGATACCAACAATACAGTGATGCATATTCGGCATCGGTAATGCAGTGATGCATATTCGACATCGGTAATGCAGTGATGCATGTTTGACACCAGCAATACTGTTATGCATTTTCGACATCAGTAATGCAGTGATACATGTTCGGAATCAGCGATGCAGTATGCATGCGTGTGACACAAACGATGTAGATACATGCGTATGGATACTAGCGATGTCGTTTTGTATGCATCGCATATAATACCAGCGATGTAGTAATGCATGCGTATGATTTCGGTGAGGTAGATGCGTATGCATCACGCCGGTGGTGCATTCGTAGGATATTCTGGCGATTCAGTGACACAAAGGTCTGCTATAAGTATAGCGGGGCTACATGTTCGCTCCAGCGATGCGGTAGTGTATGCGTATAACACCGACGATGTAGATGAGTGCGTGTAACACATGAGATGCAGTGATGCATGTTACATTAGAGATTAGGTGATTCATGTGACATTAGAGATTAGGTGATTCACGTGACATTAGAGATTAGGTGATTCATGTGACAGTAGAGATTAGGTGATACATATTCGATACAACGATGATGCAAGCGTTAGATACCGGCGATGCAGTGATGGATGTGTCGCGTATAATACCGGTAATGTAATGATGCATGTGAGAGAGATTGGCCCGATACATGCCCGTGATACCGGAGATTTAATTATACATGCACGTGATGCCAGCGATGTAGTAATGTCAGCGTGTGATACTCGCAAGGTAGCGATGCATGCATGTGATACCGGCAAAACATCATTTATGTATTGACAGTGTGCATTTTCGAAAAGTCTCGGTATCGGCAACAAAGATGGCTATTATTGCCAAAATTCGGTTGTCAAAGGGCGTTTCGTAAGCCATCATTTAGCCGCACTTCTACTATGAGCACTGCTACTGCCACACTGGAACAATAGCCAACAGGGCCTTCAATTGATCGGAATGCCTTTTCTGTGGTCATTCTTTTTCCTCGTGAATAATGCTCCTTTGTGGCTGATGCTCTCCATCTTCCAGTTTCTACGTAGTGTTTGGAATCACTCTGTGTGAGTAATTGATATTTTGATCCACCAAGAATAGCAAACGATTCCTCGAAGCCGTAGATATCAGCCCATCGCATACCGAAGGACCGGATATCTTCCATAGACAAACAAGAGCATCTAACATGAAAAGAAAAGACCACAAACTCTGCATTTAATAAATGTGCGCTAATTAGTTTTTAATGTCGCAAAATTAATGGGCCGTAGTGAAGGGCAACGAAACTTTATCTCAGAAGGTATGGAAGGGGCAGTAATGTTTAATTATGGTAATCATATATCACATTATAAAGCTGATCTTGCATAGAATTTTTTCTTTTCCGAAAAACAAATTTCGTTGGAAAAATTATGGTAACAACACATTTGGGAGCCTCCACTAACGGACACCTCCCGTTGACGAACGCTTTTCTGATCCCTGTTCCCGTGGAATAGGGCGTGGATCTGTTTCCAATAAATTTGTGCCCTCGCAAACAGGAATTTCGGGGCTTCATCTGGTGTCTTCTGCAAAAAAAATATTACGAAGTATTTTGTGCTGCGATTATAGATGGAAACTTTCTTAAAATAGTTTCTGAAATATGGTAAGGCATTCGATTATTTTTGGATGAATACAGTTTTCAAGTTTTCTCACGTGTTTCTAACGTTCAACAAGATAAGGAAATATATAAGTAAAATAATTTTTGCACTTCTGTACACGGGCCAAAAAAACAAGAAAATGTAACTCGTATTCTATATGATCAATACGTAATCCCTGATAAATCCTGTTCAGACGCTACGGGGGAATGATTGGGGTCATAAAATGAAACCCCAACCAGGCAAAATATAATTGTTGACTTATGACACAAATCCAGACTTATGGAACCGGAGGTTTTTATAGTTAAGTGAGATCGTGACTTCTCAAAGACTTAAAAAGTAAAAATACTATTAAACACTTTTGTAAAAAAGTTTGAAACATCACAAGAAAATACCTTTATATGCTATAATAATTGATTTACGTTAATTTAAAATGTTTTTTTTTTTTGAAGGTAAGTACTCAAAATTCCTATAGAACAGATATTCCTAGTACCCGCTTAATACCTTTGTGCCCACTGTACCCGTTTGAGTGCAACGAGGATTCGGCTTTGTATAGCATTTCAGCCTTGCAGCTAGATGTTGCATATTTTAGCACGTGACGACCCTACTCGGAGATTGGCATCGAAAAAAATGTTCGAGAAGCTATTTCTGGTTCAGAAATGAACTCTTGAAATTGGTGTATTTTATCATCTCGAGGGTATACTTTTGTTTTCCACCTTATATTATAGACATTATGTTGTTATTTTCATGCAAGTGATTCTCTTGTAATGATTATCTAGATTAGAGTTTATCCCAATTATCCGGGAAAAATATTTTGTAAAAATTTTGTATGTCATGCTTTTTTTGGCACAAAATAAAGTGTTCCGGACTCTGCCACCAAGCTGGGCTGGAAGAGATCTCGGCAACGGGATAGGTCTAGCGGCAAAGTTCTGGCGTTCATTCATTCAGCCAAATTTCCAGGATATCTTAACGAGACCATGGGAGAGAGATTTATGTAATAACAAAAAGTTATATTTTTGGCAACCGGGTAAAGAAGTGGCCCCTTTTCATTGAATTTTCTTTTTTTTCCATGGTTCATAAAAAGCGTATATACCAAGTTTCAATGGAATGCGCCCACCAGAGTGGACGCAACAGAGATCGGGGTGGTTTGAATATACCGACGCTGTGCTCAGACCAGTGTAGCGCCCGTTCTGGTGGACACCTGGTTCAATTGAACCCCGGTATGTACGCTATATAAACCATGGGGAGAAAAGGAAAATGCAATTAAAAAAAAGCGCTACTTTTTCACCTGGTGATCAAAAAATTAAACTATTTTTTTATTACATAAATCTGTCTCCCGTGGTCTCGTTAAGATATCCTGAAACTTTGGCTGTGTTCGGACGAAGACGAGCAGTTTATTCAGAATACGGGAACTTTAATTATAGTCATCCAGTATATCGTCATATTTTGCTGTCCCCAATTGAGGACACTCGTCGTCCAGCTTCATGCTTCATGCTGATGTATTTAAAAAATTCCCTGGAATATTTTTAATGGGGCGAAATTTCAACAAAATATCCCAACAATGAAATTGAATTCGAAGTGCATCAAGGTGCGGGCATGAATGGGTTAAACCCGTTCTTCTCAATTTGAAAATTGATATACGTACCCCTCTCTCACGTCTATCTCCTGGTACTTAACACTCGAATATTAATCGAAAGCTCAGGAAATATGAGAATTATACGTACACAAAAAACAATACGTTTAATGTCCGTACACTGGCTGAACGTAATTGAAACTTTAAATATGTGAGTTTTGAAATCCCAATGAATACTTTTGAACATTAACAGCATTGACGTGATATCTCGCCTTCTTAACGGTCTCTTATTTTCATATTGACGGGCCCAGATATTTTGTAAAGTTGATTTCCACAAAAGAAAACTTTTCCCTGTACCCGTTTCTTTGGACCTGCTTTTTAGAGAGGGTTTAGCGATTTCTGCTAAGACAGTTTCTTTTATTCTTCCTTTCAAATCGATCACAACTCCGGTCTATCGCCATGGACAATCCATGGGCGATCGAGTTGCGTTGGAAGTGTGAGTGTGCGTAACTAACAACAGTCTGAGTGCGTATATAGCGTTGTGCACGAATTTTTAGTGCTGCCATCTATATTTCAAATTGTGAGTAAAGTGTGATGATCGAATATTTATACCGTTGTAGGAATATTGCTCTCTGCAGCGAGAAAACCACAATGCTGCTTAAAGAGTTAACCACAAAAATATTATTTCTTCGATATTTCTGATGTTCACGTTTTTTAAAAATTTTTTTCACAGATAAGCAAGAACCTAAAGAAGGCGAAACATGACTTAAAACTAGGAAAAGTAATTTCGTAATCGAAGATTATTTCACTTTTGTACTTGTATCTGAAGATTCTTTTTCATTAAAAACGAGAAAATACAAGATTTGATAAAGAAGGAAACTAGTTTCGCGTTGTATGACTCACATCCAATCTCATTTCGCTTCTCTTTCATTATCAAAAATTCCTTTTCATGAACAGATATGATTTCAAAATTGGTTTTTAAAATATTTTTTCTCGTCATTTTTTTTCCGATAGAAACTGGGATTATTACTTGTTGTCTCTTCAATGAGATCATCACTTCAACCTCGGAACTCGAACGAAATAACAGAATAATAATGATGTTTATGACAACCGGTGAGTTGAGGAAAATGTTTAGGCGATGACACACGAAAAAAGAAAACGAAAAGTATTTTTTTAAATAGAATTTTCCACTTTTTATTCTGTAGGATTTGTATGGAATAATTTTTCGATGTGAAAAAATTATTGTTCCGATAAAAGTAAATTTTTGAATTAGGTTTCGAAGTTTGTGACGCGCGCAGAAATTTTATATTTAGGGTCATTCCGATCATTTCAAATCAGAACTTATGTCTGCCGTAAGAAACAGAAATTATAATCTTTTCTTTTTATACTGTTAATGTTAAATGTTTTATGCAAATGAAATACTCCATCGGCGCATTCGATAATTTAAAAAAAAAAATAATAATAACATTAGGAATCCATGAGCTTAAAAATTGTAATATCAGAATTTCTCAACGATCCATGAAAAGAAATTTTCAGTGAAAGCAGAAAACATTCATTTCATCTCGCTTCTCACTTGATATCCGTAGTTTAATTTAATAAGTTAATCACCTGCAATTAATTAATCACCTGCTTCATTTTTTCGTATCAAATTTATGCATTTCATACCAAGAAAAAAAAGAATATCGTGGAGACGCACATGCTCACCATAAATTCAAGAAAATAATAATACACTGTCAAAAGAATTTGAAATATCTAAAAGTATATAATTGAAATATATAAACATGTTTCTCGTATAATTGAAACAATAAATTTGTTCTTGTCAACACCATTGTAAACGAATTTAGTGAATGTTTAGATGTTTTCATTTTGACTTTCATCTCTCTTTTTTTAGTGTGAATTTCTAAAAGAAAGTGAACTAATCTGTGTGATAAATTCACATCAGAATAAGTCATGCTCTTAGCAGAAAATAGACGTGTACGAAGCTAATAGTTCTACTTGTGGCAACTATTCGCTGTAAGCCAAACTCTGTTCCACCTCAATATTGGAACACAAGTATACTCGAGCGTAAGATCCAAAAAAAAAAAATGTGTCGTACTTCGATGTCGAATATTAATCATACGGATACGGTTCATATTATTATTTTTCGCTTTTTTGAAATAGTCACCGAAAAATCTTTTACAAAATACGCGCGTCAAATTAAACACAACATTGATACGTTGATACAATAATTTTTAAGGAGTTTATTTTGGCTTATAATCTATCGAATAGAAACTGAACTCAGAACTTACTCTGAGTGAAACCTATTTATACAGAATAGGTGATGAATTCCCAGATCCACAAAATACATTTAATCCAGTTCGAACCAGATGTGATGCCGGATTCCATTGGCTAAGCTAGTAGTGTATATGTTTTTGAACGGTCTTTTTTGAAATCCATTTTTTAATTCCAATACTAAATATGTTAACGTTGAAATAATCATAAAAATTCAATCTAATTGATCTAAGATTGGGGAGTATTGAACGGTTAAGCAGCTGTAGAACACGTCAGAGGGAGCAAGAAACATTATGTTGGACGCACAGAAGGAAATGCCAAAACACGGAAAGCGGTAGTTTCGTACGGATAATTTTCTCCAACAAAAAATGGAAAAGAATCTCGAATATAACTGGAGCGGAAGAATTTTTAATGCAAAAAGCTTTCTTTCCCCCGAAGAGAAATATACAGCGCATACTCATATAATACCCCCAGCGAAATGATCATCGACGAGAGTTTCGGTTTCGAGGAAAAGTATATTAAGAGAGCGTTCGTGAAGATCTCTTTTCGGAACAAGATCTCAAAAAGCGATGGTGGTGATCGCGTGAGCGAGATCGTTTAAAACCCGAAACGTAAATTAAACTTTCAGTATATACCGCTCGATAAACAATTCAGAATCTCACCAGAAAATTTCCGCCTCTAGGAACAACAGAGACTGAGAGAATCGTATGCACATAAAGTACCTTCTCCTCTTTACTGAAAGAGAGAGAGAATGACACGCACACCACCCTGGTATATATACACACATAATACAGAGAGAGAATGGAAATCCCTTTGATACGAATCCACCTCCGCACAAAATACGTTTAACGTATGGCACCAAGAGTGGTGTAGTAAAGCGTTATTCACGTGAAACTTTTCACTTTTAATGCATCTCCTTCTCATTCCTTTGGAATCTTGATTAAGCTTCACTTGAGTGAAGTGAGTAGCGCTAGTATATATGTACGCGTACACTGCTCTAACAATCTTTTAATGCCCTTTTCCTCTCCTATTCCTCTTACTCTCTATCTTTCCATGTTCAAACTCTTAACATTACTTCCTTCTGCTCAGGAAACGGGAAATAGTTGCTGCAGAAAATCGGAAACGAAATTCACACAACTTACAGTTATATTCTCTTTAATTCTCTCTCTTCGGGAAATGCCTTGGTTGAAAAGCTCTTGTAGAGATTTATACTTTTATTTATATTATATTATCTACCTTCCATCACCCTCTGCTTGATATGTACATTTGTGTATACACACACTTTTCAGGTCATGTTATCCGGTTTTGTGATATCCGAACGAGTATCAACCACGGAAGTATTTGTTGCGTTTCAACCGTGAGAATGGCCACGAGAACCGTGTGCTTTATGAATCTCATGCAGGTGAAAATTTTATTCAATGGCAGTTAAGAGTACCCTATTCTACTAAACCATTTGGGATACGGTTTTTTGTACAGTGGTACACTTTAGCGTTTCTATTTCTTTCTGTGATTTTACTATACAGCAATGTTATTACTACTAAATACTACTTCTTAACCGTACATGCATATCGGAACGTGACGTGTTGTGAGCGGGTGTTCCAGTAGTTGGTCATGCTTGAGCTGGTGGACCCTCTTTAGCAACGATAAGTTCACACAGAAAATCTTGCAGTTCATTTAATTGTTAGACTGTCAGCTTCATCGATAAAAAAGATGCACCTCATCGCATTCACTGAAGCCCAACGGTTCTGTTTCCAAGCCGTTAGATTGAAAAAAATTGAAAGTTATTCAGCCCTCCTTCTAGTGTCAACCAATTTTCACTTCATCTGCGACAGAACCGAGGAAATAACCGACAGTCTCTACATACTTTCAGTCAAAATTTTCTACCCATTACAGATGATGAAGATTATCTATCTCTAGTGCCGCCACCTGGAGTATCTTAAGAAAAAAAAAGGGATAAAATCTCTGTGGTATTATGGTCAGTGCACTTGCCCGGTATGCTAGAGGTGCTGGGTTTGATTCCTGGTAGAGAGACCGACACTTTTTTCCAAGTAAACCTCAGCATAATATCCAGATAGCCTAATGATTTTCTATCCATTGTTTAAGAGCAGTAAACTGCACAGTAAATGGAATTGCGAGGAGCCCTTCAAAAAAAGCTATTGTATTTACCAAATTTTCGAACATGGTGCTGGATAAATCGTTTTACCGAATAAAAACACATTAAGTACGGCGTGTGATAACATTCATAATGCAAAAGTTGTATTCATATATATTTCATGCTACCCGCATCGTAAATTTTCGTAAAGGCAGTGCAAATTCCTTGAAATATATTTGGCTTGGATTTTTCTTATGTTTCGTGTTATTTGTACTCTCCAAATGATCACTAGAGAGGAAACCCCGTCTTGGTTTCAGATGTCTACCTTAATGGCATAAGATAAGATGATCCTCAAAGCACACACAATTCTCTTACATCTATCTTTAAGGAAGAGACATATATAACACACGGTAGTGCTGGATTCGGGGTCTGAAGAGATAAGAACGAGAAGAAGCTAATTGAGTGCGTGTTCGGGCTATTGCATGGGCGTATCTGCTGTCGAATCTCCAGAGAGAGGTGTTCAAAGTCATTATTCTCTCTCTCTCTCTCTTTCCACCATCTTGTACTTCTTCGTCTGGTACCGGTGGGAAGGAATTAAGCCTCGTCGGATTCTTTTCTGACGTATCAAGCTACCAGATGGACAGACAGCTCTCTCGTTAATGTACCTTCACCATAAAGCCCATTGCTCTTACTTGTATGAATATAATGTACATCTAAATAACTTTTACTTAGGATACGGTGAATAGAGGAAACAAGAGACATCGGGAACGTGGAAGCAACGCAAATATTTCCTTGAGTATTGGGAGAAATTATTGTTTAATATACTGCAGGTGTTGACATTATTTTTTAGCCGCGACCCAAAATTAACAACAGGATCAGCTTCGCGATCCATAGAACTGTTTGTTTTTTTGAGAAATTAGACATGTCAATGACGCAATAAGTGCATTTAAAACAGGACTGTAAGTGAAATCGAATGACTCATCTATAAAATAAAGTATATTATAGGAGGCCCCTGAGAATCAAGTTTTTGTCGGGACTCATAGCTGAAGACCCCCTGGCCGTTAGGGGATTTGAACGATCCATCTCGGACACCCTTGCGAATCATTCTTGGGTTGTGACCCATAGCTCAAGAATCCCCAGCTCTAAGAAGATTTATACGACCCATTCCGAATGTCCCGTGAATCATGCTCGGGTTGTGACCCAGTGCTTAAAAAACTCCGTCTTTATGAGGACTCGTACGATCCATCTCGGACATTCCTGCGAATCAAGTTTGGTCGGGATTCATGGCGCAAGAGACCCTGCCTGTTAATTGATTTAAATTTCCCATTTTGGAAGCCCTGCGACCCAAGTTTGGGATTTACGAGGAGTGCTGCAACTGCCATGAATCCTCAAAGCAAATAATTATATCTATAAACAGCAATTAATAATTTAAAACTGCAGCTATCGAATGACTATTATTAACTCTAGGAGGTCCACCTTTAGCAAACGCGGTGCCAGAGGCGTCTTGATAATTTCGGGTGTCCCGTTATCCCAAAATTTTAGATTGGGAAAATATATTCTGTGTGAGAGGAAAATCGAAAATTCAGAAGATAAATATAAAAAATGATTCCAACGTCCATGAAAATTCTCCATAAATGCAAGAAATAATTCTAAACATGATGAAAATTCCAGAATAAATTTTTTTGTAGATAAAAACCCAGAATTACAGAATTTATGAATGAAATTATTGTTATACTTTAATGCGGGGTCTCCCAGAAAGTGGGGCTCTTTGTTGCAGTGACTTGTACGAAAGAAACCGCCAAGTTTTCACTTGATCCAAAGATGACTATGGAGCAGATGGGTTATAAGTTCACTTCGGAAGTGTGTACAAAGGCAAGAGAGACATCTATCAACCATATAAACCACAAAGTTCGATTGGCATATTTCCTGAAAACAAATGCATAATTCCTTTAATTACGTGGTTTATTCTTAAATCCGAATTTTCCACACTTATTCGTCTCATCTCCCTGCTACACAGAAAGAAAAATCCCGATCATCCCACTTGCTACGTCAATTCATAGGGATGTCGTGTTGCATGTCTGTAGCTTCTACCGCTCCAGCGGTAAGTTACGCCCATCCCCTTCCTTCCGAAAAGTGTACCACCCGCTTTAAGAAACTGGGTGAAAACTTATCGACACATTGCTCCAGATATATCATGAAAGGGGAGTACACATATGAAACATTTGATTACGAGGTTGGGTACAAATGTGATATGCAACAGAAAGGACACATCTATGAATCAGATGAGTAGGAGGTTTGCTATACGTGTGGCATTCGAGGTGAGGATATGTCTGATGAAGCACATGAGTATGCAGTGTGTATGCAGAATGAAGACCCATCTATAAACTAAATGAGAGAAGGGATTCACTCCAAATATTTTCTGAAAAGTATTAGAGTTTAGAGAAAACAACTCTAAATGAGCCAAATGAGTACAAGGTTTGATGTATAAATGTGTCATACAAAGAAGAGAGCACATCTATGAACTAAATAAGTTCTAAGTTTTCAACAGATATACTACGTAAGAAAGAGGATACATCTAGTAACCGAGTCAATTCCGGGTGTTTGTAGAGCTCAGACGCATCTAGGGATGAACCACTAGGTTCACAACAGATATTTTCTAACAGATGCGATACAGAATGTATTTGTATTTGTATCTATGAACTAGGTTAGCTCAAAATGTGTAACGGAAGGAGAAATACACATATTTATGAAACAAATGATTGCGTAGTAATTACTACATATGCGCCAAGCAAGAATGGGGACGCAGCGATGAACCAAATGGGTGCGACGTCTACTATTGGTGAATCACTAAAAGAAGAGGATACACCCATAAATACGAGGTTTACTCCAGATGAGCTACGGAAGGAAGAAAGAGCACATCTATGAACCGAATGAGTACGAGTTTTCAATGAATGGTGAAATCATAGTGTCCACAGATCAATGGTCGATTTCTTTTGTCGCGTTTCTGGCGGAAAACACACTTAGCCAATTGGATTGCCGAACTATCCATATGGCATATTCACGGGCGTATACATAGGAACATCAAACGGGAATCAATCGTTCGCACACTAGGTTCACTGCAGAAGACACATATATTATCTGAATGAGTAAGAGGTTTGTTACGAATGTGTCACGCGAAGAAGAGGACACATCTATGAAGAAGTTGTGAGCACGAGATTCAGTGCATTAGGGTCATGCAAAGTGGAGACACGTTTATGAATCAAACGAATACAAGGTAAATCCTCTGTTATCACCCCTAAAGAGTGTTTATTCATCTACAAATCAAATGAACACAGGGTTTGTTTGTGATATGTCTCAAGTGAGGCTACATTTTATCAATAGCAATGCATGGCATTCCCAAGAACTTACTTTCGAACTCTTTCTCAATAAGAATCGAGACCCTTAATCTCAGACTGCGTTAACTATATATATAGCCTCAAACAATTCTACGAAGAGTCCAAAGATAATACACATTATAACACATTCTCGAATACTCAACGTATTCTCTCCTCGTACCCAATAGAAATCAGTGTCAAATCGACCACGAAATTGAAATTTCAATTCTAATTTTCATGAGAATCGTTTTATTTACGGGTTATTTCAGCAGTTTATTATTTCTAGAATTCTCGAAGAAACTTTAAGAAACCGTTTAGGGGATTCGGGATTTCGAACTCGTTTTCGCATGGGAAATACTAAATCGCTTTTTTTTTCCAAGGATACAGGAGGTCACATACAGTTTCTGCATTGTTAAAAGAAGGGCAAACGTTGTATTATAAGAGTTTTTTCCTCGATGACCCTATTCTAAAGCCTTT
The DNA here is from genome assembly GCF_987345545.1 of Pholcus phalangioides. Classification (NCBI taxonomy): domain Eukaryota; kingdom Metazoa; phylum Arthropoda; class Arachnida; order Araneae; family Pholcidae; genus Pholcus; species Pholcus phalangioides. The sequence continues at coordinate 1,803,701 of NW_028301601.1, forward strand.
TATATTCCAGCCTCCATCCTATATATATATATATATATATTTTCTATTATTATTATTTTTCCTTCATTTTTCTTTCTAGAATATTCTCCACCGACGTAGAAATGTTCCCTTCAAATACGCATTTGAATTGGACCGAAGGCTCCCATTTTTTTATTCCTATTTTCCTAGGGGAATACCCAGAGATTCAGGTTCTCTTCTCTTCCATCTGGACTGGTTTCAGATTCCGGAACATCTCTTTACAGTCTATTGCACGTCTGTATGGTTCGGTGTCCAGCATCTCTTACATATATACGTGTGTCCCGGAGTTTTATTTCACTCCTATCTTTTCCTGGAAAGTCCGTTTTTTTTCCTTATCCGGATAATACGTAATATTTTCGATGCGTATGAAACGGGAAAGGAAACAGAAATTCATAATACTTTTTGATCTAGACAAACTTGTACTCTTTGAATATAGTAAGCTTTGAAACAATTGAAATAGTTTCAATAGTGCATTACATTCTAGCTGATGTATTCGGAGTGCAGGAGATTAGAAATACGTAACCTGAAAATCGAATGTTGTTTCAGCTCTTTGTCAATGAACTTGAAAGAGATTAAGCACGTTTTTGTAACAACATTTTGCGCTTGTTCTTGCCATGTTTCTCCTCGACATTTGCAAGTTTAGTCAACTATATTTAGTAACATGTATTAATTATTAGCTTTTCTCTTTCATGACATATGCTTTTGTATTGAGTTACTATATTTTGGTTATATTTGACATCCATTATTTATCCAGGGGCATACTTTTTCAGTCACTTCGTTGGACCATTTGCCTGTTCTCAACTTTGTATTTGTATTTCCATTTGTATAACTATAATATATGTAATCATCCGATGGACACACCAAGTGCTCAATCATACCAGCACTGTGAATACAATTAATGCTTTTCACAAATAGTGGAACATCGTGTACTTTGAAACAAAAAAGATCGTGGGCATTGGAACAGAATAAAACGTGAACTTTCCCAGTTTATGTTGGAATACTCTCGACTTAGACCAATTTTTATTACTTCTCATTTTACTTTTAAATACAATTTAAATTGCATATAATTTTTAGAGTTCTATATTTCTCTGCTCCTGCTTCAGCTTTTCTGATTTCTTCTCTTCCATCTACCTTTGGTAATTTTCTGGTCAAATTAGTTGAAAAAACACGAAATTCACAGCGTGTGCGTCCAACAAGAAAAAACACCTTTACACTTTTACCAAGTGAATTTCCTCAGGAGGAGAGGTAAGAAAATATCATATTGTTCATCATTTATTATTGACATCACGGATTTTGCAGCATCGCTTAGTATCGAAGTAATCGACAGAACGAAAAACATAAAATATATGTATTCATTTTTTCTACAAGTATATAATGTGGAATAATTAGGCATTTCGTCTATTTAAATATGTTCCTATCTCCATTATTACGTATATTAATTATATTTGTGTCATTATTTAGATATTTTTTATTTAAATATTTGGTTTATACTAAGAAAATACTCATTACATGATTTTTTAAGTAATATTTGTATTTGTTTTTATCTTTGTAATTTTACCTTGTTCAAGGTATAGCATTATATGTGTTTGAAGATACCAGACCCATGTTGTACTTTGAAACATTTTGTGCCTCTAAAATTTCATATCTCATGGTTATAGTAGAACAAAAAGGCAATTTAAATATCACATCAGATGTTTCATACAGTATACCGATACTAAATATGAATTCAGTGAAATTTTTACGGTACACACTGACTTGGAAAAAAGAGTCTTAAAAATAATGTTCTAACGTATAAAAGTATCTGCTATATTATTCTGATACTTCCGGATAATCTCCTTACCAGACAAACATTTACATAAACTTTAACATTCATGAGAATAACTTCCTTCTCTGTATTTGAATACTTTCGAGAAACTGGATGCAATAAACAGCGACAAGAAGGGCGCTCAAAGATCATTCATAAAAACTTGAGTTGAAGAATGGCATTCTTACAATGTGCTTGATGCACATGTGGATTCGGGGATTTATGATAAACATCCCATAGTTTATCATAGTAAGTATTCAAGTATAGAAATTTTCCTCAAAATTCATATTAATTTACAGTTTTATATCTAAGGAAAATTGAGATTATTGACTGTTTTTTTCAAATTTACAGGTGAGTATTTGACAGTATTTTCCGAAATGGGTGATATCCCTCCCCCCATTCCCTGGAGGGGATAGTGATGGGCAAATGTTTTCAGGAGCGGGCCACAAAACAAAAAAAGAAAAAAAATTTGGCGGGCCCGGGGACATATTCTGACATTGATTCATAACGGAGATTTTTATGCTTAGGATTTAAGTGGCGGGATATGCTGTATACTTTGAAGACTGCCATGTGTGGTTTCATGGAGAATTAGATAAAATGATCTATCCTTTACAACTGTGAAAATGAATATGAATAGGTATATTTCAATAATTTTACGTATATTGATGATCGTGTTCCATTTTTTGCATACGTTTTAAAAAGATTCCTATTTAAATTCTAACTATATATTGCATACGCAAAAAAATTAACACTCTGTAAAATTAATTTCTTAAAATACTATGAAATTGTAAGCTTCTGCACTGTTGTTTTAAAATCTTCGAAAGGGGAGGGGGTAGTTTTTCAATCAATGGGTTAGATTATGGCTGAAGTAATATTTTAGTCACCTTTGTGTTTGCAAATGAGAAAACAAACTTTCTAAGAAAGTTGAAAGGAAAATTACGTTCGGAAGGACGATCTGAATTAGGATTATACAAAGGGGAATTACAAATTTGTCTCGAAAAAATCACTGTGATACTTGAAGTACTTCTGTGTGAAAATCATTAGGAATGCAGTATTCTCTCGATGGTTGTCTTCACAATATGTTATAACTCACACAAAATGATGATACCTGTTATGAAATACACATATTCCATAGCAAGATTTTTGAATAAGCAACTGGATCAGAAAAAAACTTGTAATGGAACGGATTTATATATATAAATAGGCCTATATACATACACACCTGCTCTTATCACAAGGAATGGCATTCGAACGTACAGTGCACAATCGAAGGTCAGATACATATATCAAGCACATAATTATATGTATGGTATCTTTTGTGATGCACCTCATTATGTGGAGGGCCAATTCTATATGACTCACCCTGTAGAAACATATCCCAACTTTTAAAATAACTTGTAGACTGAGTATTCCGCGTATTCAAAATATCTGTGAAAGGTGCTTGCCTATAAAACAACCGCACACATAATCCACTACCAAATAAGTAGAGTACAATCGAAAAACCCTTAGATTAGAGGAAAAATAAAGGAAGAATAAACAAACATATATTGTACTGCACCTCCTCCTAAAGGCCGAAACACACTGCATTCACGTGACGTGGCGTTATTATCAATTATGTAGTGTGTATTTCCTCCTTAAGACAATCTAATTTTCTTGTAGATACAGTAATAAATATGTGTTGTAGCATCCTTCCAAGTCACCAAGTCGGGGGCCCCATGTTTACAGGTTTCATTTTGGGGGCCCTGGATGAATCTCATTCTTTTCTGTTGTAGAATTTGCAACAGCGGATGCCCGAGATCAAGCCAGTCTGGGGCCCCACTAAAAATATGCGAATTGGTGCTGTTGGCGATTATAAAAACTTTGTTTTTTTTAATGATTTATAATTTTAATATTTTAATTATTAAATCACGTATTTTTGTATTTTAATTTATTTTTTTTAATAATTGTTGATTTTTCAGAACAGTTTTGATTGTTTGAAATATAAATGAGTATTTTGACTTACATATAAATTTTTTTCACATCATGTGTCTGACGTTATCATGCAGAAAACATATGTTCGGATGGTTGTTTTTTAGCAACTATCGTGCCATTGACAGACCAATATCTCTACGTAGGGAAAGACTTCGAACCAACTAACGACGGCGACATTAACAGATAAATAGTGTGAACGCGTGCACTTCAATCAGTGGAGCCTTGAGCTGTAAGTTTCGAAGTGAACGTAAACGGTTTTAATGGTTTGTGTGCTGGGTGCACAACCTCCGGCCCGTCAAGGGGTTCCATCCGGCAGGAAAGTGTCATAGAAAAAAGTCATCACATTTTCATGCATGAATAAGAAAACTGTGAATATATATTTGGCAGCGCTCCCCTATCTCAGACTCGTCCCCGTCGGGTAAAAAGATCTTTCGTGGGTCACTCTTTAGTAAATTTACAGTTTAAAAGAGCACACGGAAAAAGACGCACGAAAAAGATTACATTTTAAGAAAACACACGAAAAAAGAAAAAGAAAAAGAGAAGACACTTATGGATTTTTAGTAATTCAGAAAATTGTTATTGCAATTATTTATGGATCATCAATTCTTCTTAAATAGTCAGTTTTATTGATTCTGGATTCTTAGTAATTTACACATTAATTCTCTCACTAATTCTGGTTTCTTAATAATTCACAAATGTCTTTCTTTAATTCTGATTTCGCAATATTTCAGAAATTATTTCATTCATTCCAGATTTTCAATATTTCAGAAATTTTTGCTTTCATTATTTATCAATAGTTCTGAAATTTATTACTTTCATTAATTATGGATTCTCAGTATTTCTGAAATTATGACATTCGTTAATAATGGATTTTAAATAATAATTGTTAAATTGGTATTTTTATTAGCAACGGATTATCAATAATTCTGCAATGAATTTTTCATCAATTGAAAATTTTTATCAATTCTGAAATTATTTCTTCTCATTTATTCTGGATTTTCATAAAAGTTATTTATTTAAAGTAATTACTTAAAGGATTTATTGAAATATTTCATGAACTCAGTATGCCTTTTAGGATGCCGACTTCTCTTCCCCTCCCAATATTTCCATTGAATTGGTTCCCAGGAAATCCCCTAGAAGTCTCCAGGTCCCCAGAATAAAGACTGTTCATGCGATCGTGTGGAAAACGGTGACTAAAAACTGCATGATTTTTATTTTCGGTCTTTTGGGTTCTGAAACTTTCTTGGTAGCGTCGGGCGTAAAGCAAAATGGTCGATTCGAGTCGTGCAGTCTTCAGGCAATTGCAGGTCGATTTGAGTATCCTTTACGCCAGGGGGTTCTTAACCTATGGGTGGAGACCGAAACGAGGGTACCAGGTGCTCCTGAAATGGGTCGTACGACTCTGCTTGCAATACCGTTTGTTACCCATTTGTTGTATCATGGCCTCACATCTTGGATCTGGGCCTCTAGGCTGAAATCTTTGACAGCGTCCCTCTATGATCAAATAAAAAATTATAAGACTTATACTGGGCTGAAGCATTGTCAGACCTACCCTTGTAGGGAACCATGTATTGCATCACTTGTTAAAGAGGCTTCTCAAAGATTTTGCCTGTCTGAGCTTGGACCCAGACAGGACCCACTTGAGATATGATTTTATGCGCAGTATTTTTGGGGGAAGTTCGGCATTCATCCTAGCATGACATTATTATAGAATACTCAGGAATTCCGAAAATTATCTACGTAAAGTTATGATACTAAACAACTATTGTTTGAAATTCAGGCGTGATGAGAATTCGAAACTCAAGAACACCATATACAAATACAAATACAAATACAACGCCACAACAGGCAAAATGCCCAACGAGGTGGCTGATAAAAAGATGCCCATAAAAATATGGATGTCATATGTTTCAAAAATACAGCAACCCAATTAAAAATGCAATTAACACAAATTACAAACAATATATACACATGATAAAATATTATACAATGCCCATAAAGAATACTTATGGTTGTCTTATTCTAAGAATGGATAGCTTCTCGATTTACCCCAACATGTTTATCGTATTTCTTTTTAAACGTGTCAATTGTGTTACAATTTACTACCTCCGGGGGTAAGCTATTCCATTTATTAACAACCCTATTAGAGAAAAATTCCCTGCGACACCATAACCTTGTATTGTCCCTCACCAATCGATACTGGTGTCCCCTTGTAAAAGCAGTCGATTGGCGGTGTACTAAAAGTTCATGGTCCATCCTATCCATCCCATTGAAAATTTTGAACACTTCGATCATATCTCCTCGACACCTGCGTTCATCCAATGTAAACATATTCAAAAAATGAAGTCTCTCTTCATAACTCAAGCCCTGTGTGCCAATAAGGACACGCGTAGCTCTTCTCTGCACCCCTTCAATCAAGTCTATGTCCCTCTGTAGGTATGGTCTCCAAAACCTTACAGCATACTCCAGTCCAGGACGAACTAAACCTCGAAAAAGCGGAAGAATGACTTTAGGAGAACGCGAAGAGACCTTTTTGAAAATGAGACCAAGCATTCTATTCGCTTTTTTGACAACCGCTGAACAATGTTCAGAAAACTTAAGTCGCTCGTCAATGAGAATTCCCAAATCGGTGACTCTAGTTGCATCCGCATATAATTCCAGAATGAATGAAAAATTATTCCAGAACTAAACGAAAAATAATTCTAAAATATGAATGAAAAAATAATTGGGGGGGGGGGGGGCGGAAATTAGTGAGGGAAAAAATTCAGAATCCTAGATGGAAAAAATAACTTCAGAATTCGTGAAAGTTTTAAACAGTTTGTACCCTCCCCCGTTTGATTCGGGTCCCTGGATTCAGGTCTTGCTGGCACATCTATTAGAACACAATGAACAAGTTTCACTTGCTGCCATCTATATTTCCATCTACAGATGTCCAAAAAAGGGGTTCCATAAACAAATTATGGTACTGCGAGACATCTTGTGGGTGAAAAACTTCAAAAAAAACTACAACTAAAATAATAATTTGATATCAGTGTGTGTATTTCAGGTGATGGTAAAGTTGCACAAGATATTTTAAAATATGTATTATTTTATTACTCACCGAAAACTAAAACGGAGACTTATAATACTCAAATTAAGTTCATAGCTGCCGAGAATTTTTTACTTTATTCGGCAGTTTTAACCCTCTTAATTGAAAAGTCGCCAATTAGCGCTTAAAGTGTAGGAGTGGTCACGTTAATACAGTTAAAAGTTTCATTACAATCAATTTTGCATTTATTTCCTGCATGTGTATATTTCACACATTCGGAAACTAATCATTTCGTTGTATGAGAAACATTTGATAAGAATATTTTAGATACAAGTAGACCGATGGGTCGCGAAGTTGATCGGGGCTTTAATTTTGGGTCGCGACTGAGAAGGGTTAAGAACCCCCTGTTTTATGCCATCGCTATGTTTCCCGTAAAAAAAATTTCATGGAATCATACGGCGTATTATTCCGTGAATTATACGCCGTATGATTCCATGAAATTTTTTTTCATTTTTGTACAACTTTATTACAGATGTCCGATCATGAAGTTACCACATTCAGCATATACTGCATATGCGCTCCAAAAGGAAAATATTCCATCCGCCACTGTAGCTTAGTTGGTGGAGCAATCGGAAGACCCGGGCTCGAGTGTCAGCAGCGGTGAAATATTTCAAAAAATTAGTATCTCTACATAAATACCAAGTTTTTCTTGTATTAACAAGTAAGTGGAGTGACAACATCTTTCTCTCTACACCATTTTTGATTTCATTACCAACCATACGAGGATCGTTTACAAATACAAGGCCATAACAAGCAAAATGTCTAACGAGGAGGCCGAGAAAATGATACCCATAACAAATATGGATGCCCATAAAAATATGGATGTCATATATTTCTAAATTACACCAACGCAATTAAAAACGTCATTGCAGAAACTAAAAACCATATATTATATATAATATATACATGATAAAATATTATACAATGCCCATAAAGAATACTTATGTTTGCCTTTTTCCAAGTATGGATAGCTTCTCGATTTACCCCAACATGTTTATCGTGTTTCTTTTTGAACGTGTCAATTGTGTTACAATTTACTACCTCCGGGGGTAAGCTATTCCATTTATTAACAACCCTATTAGAGAAAAATTCCCTTCGACGCCATAACCTAGAATTGCCCCCCTTACCAAACGATAATGGTGTCTCCTTGTAAAAGCAGTCGTATTGACGATATAGAGCCCCTCCCCCGTTGTAGTGCCAATTCCGCTTAGCGCCACAATTTCTTTTTTAACAAATACACAAGTACAAACCGATATTAAAGACAAAAATAGAAAAAAAAACACATCAATACATAGATTAGGAACATTCAACCTGTGACCTCAAGGCAGAGGTCTTCCACCGTTTTCCAGTCGCGAGCACTGCCTATCCCCAAAGAAGCCTATCAAAAGAGCACCTTATGGCAAGATTAACATACGAATGCATGAAATGACGATGATTTCAAACCTTAAATGGAATTCCTCTAGGGTTGTTCCATCGGAAAGGAGATCAAGTGTTCGCGAGCACGAAATCGTACAAGAGCATCGCGCATTCTGGGTACTTCAGAGAGCACAGTGGTGCTCGTGAACAACGGGTTGAAGATGCCAGAACCAGGGTGTCGTTCCAGTAGGTGTACAAAAATAATCTATTGGCACATGACATTTCATTTTTTAGTGAACAAATCTTCCATATTGAAGAACAACGAATGGTGTTGTCGGGGGTCTTATTAGAAAGCACATTGAATATCTGAACGTGTGTAGGGACCAAAACAACCAACGTATGCAAAGGAACGGTTTCATTGATAAGGGAATGCGTACAAGGAGCGTATTGCACCAGTTTGTTCAAGGTTGCCAAGAAAATTTTTTGAACTGTGCACGTTTTTACTCGCTGGTCATTACATTTCAATTACCATCATCTTCCTCGATTTGATCCATTCAAATAATGTCGAAAGTTTTTTTTTTCAATATCTGCAAAACGGAAAATTTGTGATTATAAAACCAATGCTGACTAAAAGCAATGACGTCATTATTTTCCTTTTTGTTTCTTTTTTTTCTATTTTGTTTTGACGCTTATAAAATACATCGTTAAATTCATGCAGAATTAAAATAATTTCAAAGGTAAGTGTATGTGTTTTCCTATGTTTTATATGAAGAAATATTTAAGGGGGTTATGTATGTGTGTATGTGTTGCACGCAAATTTTCCAAAAAAACCACATTTTCCAATTTTTTGATTTTTAAATACGATGAAATTTTTTGCGTCTAACTGTGTCCAAGTTTTTTTTCTGCCTGTGCTAAAAATATTGTTGAAATATTTTAATATAAAATGCTGGCAGGCATTAAACATGCTATTTCATTAAAATGCTCTTTTCTCAAAACTAAATTTTTTGTTAGATAAGAAAAAATTTTTCGAACACCACTCATTCGAAAGTCTTGGAACTTTGTGTGTCTCTCAACACAATAATGTTACATACTTTTACACGAGAATGTTTTATTAAAGTTATTAAAAAAATTATGACATAAAATATGGGTAAATTTTGGTGATTTTTGAAAAAAAGCTGCATGTTATTAAAGTTAAAATTAAATAAAAAAATAACCATAATTAAAATCCTAAAAGCTCATGTTAAAATATATAACATCATAGTGTTGAGAGGCATCTTAAGTTTCAAGACATTTGAATGAGTTCTGTCCAAAAAAAATGTCCCTTATCTAACAAAACACTTGGTTTTGAGAAAAAAGCATTTCAGTGGAAACATTAGCACATGTAATGCCTGTCAGCACTTTAGATTAAAATATTCCAAAAATATTTCTATTGCAGGGTAGAACAAAAACTTTGACACAGTTAGACACAGAAAATATCATAATATTTAAAAATAAAAAAAATTGGAAAATGTGCTTTTTTGGAAAATTTTCGTGCACCAATTCCGTCTAGTAATTGTACAGTGTGCACAATTTTACGAATTTTTCCATCTTAAAATTGAATGCATATAAAATAGTAATTTTATTTATTTAGTAACACTAATAAGACACCGAGATGTATAATGGTTCATAATAAACACGTAAATTTATGTAATGGAGCGTCTCTGAAACGCTATTCTGACCATGATTCGATATAACGCCAAACTCATGACATCGCGAAAGACCTTTGGGACGGATGGTTGCGTTACAACTGAGCCACACTGAATCTATTGAGTACAGTGAGAATGATGAGAAACAACGTTTGTAACTCAAAATACAAAAACAAGAAGCCAAACAGCTGTTTTCTAATATAGCCCCTTCTTCAGTGGTAGGAAAGCTGTTATATAGCACAGACTCGTTTGATATCAACCACATGTTTTGTTCAAGCGAGTAGTCTGCGCTATAACAGACTTTCTACCACTGAAGAAGAGGCTATATTAGCCTCAAAACAAGTGTCTTGTGCTATATTTTTCGTATTTCGAGTCATAATCGTTGGTGCTTCCTCTTTTTGACCCTCGTATTACCACCTTCCTCATTTTGGCTGTAGAGTTATAGGACACCCTGTATTTCATTTTCTGTAACAGGTATTTTTTGCCTTCACCGATCAGGAAATATGAGAATTCTCTCGTTTACATGTAAGAGAAAGCGCTCGATCATTTTTCTCTCACTGGTGTGTTTACTCTTTCATTACCTCATTAAGTAAGACGGGATTATGGCTTAACTTGCCAATGCTTATTAAATAATTTTGTCAGCCATCTTGCGGTAAATTTAATCTACGACTTTTTTTTTCTGTCTCTTCTCCCGCGTTAACGTTTTACTTTCCGTACGCGTAGCACTTCCGAGTCAACACAAAATCTTTCAACAAAAAAAAGATGAAAGACGTTAGAAAGTAAAATAAAGGAAACCTATATATTATAGTAAAGTCACTTACGGGATGGAGTTTGGAAAATCTCCTCCGTAAACAATCTTCGGCGTGTTTTGTTTGCAGTAGGCTTATGAATTTCTCGAGTAGAGAAGGCGATTGTGTTTACCCAAAGATTACATGTACATACGTACAGCGGCGTATATAGTGGGTAAGAATATTATTATTTTCTGAAATAAAAATGAGTACAATGTTAAAAAATAGGATAGCAGGAATAGATTTGGGAAGACTTTTATAACAATGAAAGAGATGATATGTTCTTCGCGGAAGAGACGTTCACTTTAATATCCGATATACGGCAGTGTAGGTTCGTAATGGACATGCCTTTTCTGGGGATTTTCATAATGTAATCTCTTGAATAAGCGTGACATAAAGTTCTTTTTTAACACATTCGAATCATTGTCAGCAGGATTTATAGATTGTTGTCACATCGAGGAAAAGAAATTATAAATGAAACACTACGCATTGAAAACATTCTGACACGTCACGTCGTGTGTCGCGACTTAAATTTTTAATCGATACCTTAGCATTAAAAAACCTATTTGAAATCGTTAATCAAACATAATTAAACAAAACATATTAAACAGTCATTAGTCGCGATTGAAATTAAATCAATTAATGAAAACATGTTTCACGTTAATTAAAGAAAATGTTCAATTTTGTCACACACACCATTTTTATCACCACGCACCCTTAGGGTCAGGAGTCGGGCCCAACAACAGGCACTAAGAGCTACATTTTCATTGGTTAAGGTGTCTTCTGCTCAAGAATAATGAGCATCCCAAAAATCACGTTACTCAACACGCGGATAACCGCAAAGCGAATGAGTGAAATTCTGAGATATACGTTAAAAAAAAAAAAAACTTCCCATTGTTTAATTCAACCGTAGAAATATTATAGAATTCGTTTCATGTTTTAACATCTGGGAGCCTTACAGCATAAAGCAAGTTGTTGTGAAGCAGTGTGCAAATTAAGTGCTGAAGGTAAGTAGGAAGTTAAGTTCGTATGAGTGACAGCAAAGATGATCTTCACGTATCTCAGAAACATCAGTATCACCGTGAGAGGATGACCTTATTGACACACAAGTCCAAATAAGAGGAGGAATTCCGTGTAGTGCGAGTTAGCTTATAATTTTCACTAAACCAGTGTGATTAGCATGTTCACGGTTTGAACAATATCCATAACAATCGTTAATGTGAGTTCGGGATCCCGGGCCGGTTTATCTATGAGAAAAATCTAATCGGTGGAAATGAAAAGAGTGGGACCTCTCCCGAACTTATCCTCGTTGGTGTTCTACTCGGGGATCACCCCGTTTCTCCCTGCCAGATTACTCGTGCTGAGCAGGACTGCGACGTCAGGTTTACTATTATGCCCGGGTGCCCGTAGTGGTGGGACAAGGGCGAGTTACATGACTTGTGACACGCGAGTTCGACGTAGCAAAAGCGAAAAAAAAAAATGTCGTACTTTCTGATTAAAATTATAACGAAACTGTCAATGTAATTTAAAAAGTTTAGATATTTCGAAGATATAAAATCACGATCCCACAGCGATGTTATCGAAATGCGAAAAAATATAAGGGGGTGGACAAAAAGCCATGTTAAAACCTGACTCCTAATGCGCACATGCATTGTTCATGTTATGCGTGGTTCTTCGGTGGTTTGTTGAGATTTCTCGCATCGATTTCACTGTTACGAAATATTTCATCGCGAGTCAAGCAACGTGCACTGGACCAGCGGCAAACTTGGGAGGTCCCAACGACGAGGGGTTGATTCGTGACAGAAGCTTGTGCATTGTGTGTCGCTCTGATGTTGTATAGGAAAGCTGTGTGGCACTGTGATAGGAACCGGGCTGTTCTTGAGAAGAGGGGAAGAAAAAAACCAGGAAAGGGGGAGAGCACAGGGAAAACAAAATTAAAAGCGAGTATGAGCCTATGTAGACTCACTTTCAGTAGTACAATTGACATTCCTCAGATGAAACTGCTATTAACACTTCTTATGAGGGCGATTTTAAGCTGTAATGTTGAATGTGTTATATCGGTTTTTTTTGGTGCAACACAGGCATCAATCACATTGCAACACACACACACACACACACACACACACACGGTGCCACATCATTTTCTCTCTCTCCTTTTTTTTTCACCAGACAATAGAGAAGGGAAGGAAAAAAAAAAGATTATATAATTCGTGAACACCATTTCTCTCACTGCGTTTCAGAAATGTGACAATCAAGGGATTCCATTCACTTTCTGCAGCGGAAGAACGAGAGTTTTAAATTCCAGTCAGACGAAGTTGGACTGAGATCTCAGTCTCTCGAGCTTGCGATGCGTTAAGAGAGTCGAAGGGCTCCCATATTTTTTGTCCATCCACTGTATATTGAAAATGACCCCCAAATCTTCCGATCATTTATAAGAAATCGAAATGGTCATCGATGTTTTTACATTCTCGCGATGTTACCCCAGAGGCTGGACTCACTCGTTCAATGTCGAAGGCAAACTAGGTTCCGTTGACTTGAAATCAATAAAACAAAATGGATGCACCGACGGATAGTCCCTTCGGAATTTCAACAGAACGAGTCCCACGGTGTCATCAAACGATGGTCAACATATATCTCGTCCTCCATTTGCGCAAAAAAACAACAACAAAAAACAAAAACCCCACCTACACGTATCCTTATTTCGAATTCGAAAGAATGCATTTCTTTGAAGCGTCATCTATCGTTAAAACATTGAAGTGCTCAATTTTGAAGTCATTGATGAACATCTGAACATTTTGATGACAAGGGAGGAGGGGTTTTGGATGATGTTTACGTCATCAACGAACCTTTATAAGAATATCAAATATACTCTTAATGTGGCACCTTATACTCCGTTGCACCAAAAACGAGAAAAATCTTCCACTAGTTTGTGGGCACCTGATACTAACATTCTCCCTATTGATAAGTTTCCTACAGAGCTACTTCAGTGATCTCTATAAGTTTTGTGGATCCAAGTGACCTGGAAATGTGTTGCGGGCCGCTCAAGTGCTCCGGAACTGTGGCACGCATCACTCAAGTGATCCGTAATAATGCCGTGGATCACTCAAATAATCTGGGGAATGTTCCGCGGGTAACTTGAGGGATGTGGTTTTAGAGCACTGGAGGCCGCTTAAGTGCTCTAAAACCGTGCCATCTGTCACTCAAGGGATGTGTAAATGTGACACGAATCGCTTAAGTGCTCTGAAACTGTGCCGCGGATCAATTAAGTGATCTGTGAATGTGACACGGGCCTATTCAAGTTATCTGAAAACGTGCCACGGGTCACTTGAAAGCTCTGGAATTGTGACACGGATCACTTAAGCGGTCAGTAAAAATATGCCGCTTAGTTCATTTTTACGAAATCAGGTTTGAGGGGCCAGGCCTCATCAGATAACCCCCATGGCCACATTTGGTCCACGGGCCAAAGTTTTACCACATAAAATGGCTTAGATTCATGGGTCGCAATGAATTTCTTAAAAAGACATTTGGAGAGTTCTTAGCCTTTAAATAGCATCTTCTTGCCCACCGTCACATGCATCGATGATGTACAACGCTAACAATCATAATATTTTTATTTTTGGCGTGTTCTCAGGAAATCTCGCCCTTTCTCATCATGGCATGAGATCAGTGGACGTGATTTAATAAATAATAATTAATAAATGGTGGAAATTAACGTGAGAATTTTGTTTGATCTTTCAGTTGTTCGGATAGATTTCAAAGTCATCGGAAGCT